>NW_010108005.1:58222-68575 GCF_000699245.1 Pterocles gutturalis | reverse complement strand
GTGTTCCTAAAAGCCCTGAATTGTGGGGTTAGGGCATTTTTTAAAAAATGCTGTTAGCACTGAGTATTGTAACTCTAGGTAATACATCTGCCCTCTCTTGAACTCTGTTGGGCTTTAGTGGCCTCACTTCTTTTTCTTTAATTCCTGTTACACTTCTACATCTCTCCATCTTAAAAAAAAAAAAAAAAAAAGCTCATTTGACTCTTAATATTGAAGCTGGCAAAGGACAGAGAAAAGCCAGATGTTGCAGCCTGACAGGAAAGTTTAGGTTGCTTGGTGAGCTGAGCGTGTATAAGTAGAGACATCCTATATCTGATAATCAAGAATGTAGGAAGCAAATAGGATCACTGCACTTGTGGAAGAAATCACTCGGGATTTTGAGGGAGTAATGAAAAAAGCAGTGTTCTAACACAAGTATTCTCATATGGCTCTGTAAAAGAACAAGGTCCGGTATGGACCAGTTTTATGTAGCATTGGGAAGTCACTAAATACTGTGCCCATACTTGAGGAAAAATTGATGGATTGAAATGTTCATAAAGAGCATAGGACAGACTAAAGCTCCGACACGCAACCTTTGTCGTGAGGGATGTATCCTTCATAAAGGCGGGCTAACACAAGTATAAGGTTATCTGTATTTTCAAAGTACTAATGGGGAGAGAAAGGTTTTGAAAAATACACATTTTCAAAGTACTACTGTAGCCTGTTCTGGAGGAGCAAGGTATAGCTGGATGCTGTGGCTTGAAAATAAACTTGCTTTTGAGCAAACTCAGTTTAAGAGGAGAATCTGAATATTTGATCAGAGAACTACCTGACTAACAATTCACTATAGCAGTTGGGAATCTCTGCGGTATTTAATAACCGTCACAGTGGTTTCTCCAGCTCTTATGGACATTGAGTTTTCTACAGCTTTAGGAAAGCCATTCATCCTAAGAAAGGTATCTTCAGTTATCAGGAATGGAACAGCAGCAACAGAGACCAGAGGTGAGGATTACCTTCATACAAAGAGCAACTGAAGAAGCTGGGACTCTTCCACCTGAGAAGTGATCGTTATCTTCAAAATCCTGAGTGGCACGGAAAGGTTAGAGGGGGAACAACCTTTTTTTGCCTCTTCTGTTGCAAGTATGAATAGGTATTGAATGGAGCCAGTATGTACTAAGCTTAAAAACAAATAAAGACTTAGTCCTTGATGTGTGCAGGCAACCTGGGAAGCTTCTTGCCGCAGGATGTCGTAAATGACAAACATCTGGGTGTGTTTGAGGACGGTGTGCAGGCAACCTGGGAAGCTTCTTGCCACAGGATGTCGTAAATGCCAAACATCTGGGTGTGTTTGAGGACGCGGGGCAGCTCCATAGATAAAGGAGCTATTGAAGGTTACTAAATGCATAGAAACCACTCTACCCCAAGAAATCCCGGAGCTGCACATTGTTGAAGCCTGGGAAGAGTATTCAGGGAGGTAAAGTGCTACTACGTGCTTGCTTCGTGCTTATGTTTCAGGCCAGACAACTGCAACCAGGTTTGTCAGCATGGAGCAGGAGGGGGGATACAAATAGAACTTGTGAAAACAGCGACTGGCACAGCTTGTGGTCTGGGCTGGTTCTGTGCTGCTTGTGATGGACTGCGTGCACCTCTTACTTGCAGTGTATTTCTGGAAACTACACAGCTAGGAACGGTGGTGTGAAGACAAATATTCTAAGCAGAGAAGCTGATTTTCAGCCTTTCTCTGTGGCATAGACTGTTCCTGCTGCTCTGAGGTGGTTTGTGTGTTACACAGACTGTCTTACTGCTGATAGCCTAAATCTTATTTGTGGGAATTTCCCTCCTTTAAAAGAGTGTTTCTTGCCTGGTAATGGACCGTGACTTAATTTGAGCTAAAATGGGTGATGAGCAGATGTATAAACAGTACGATCCCTGTTGCAAAGCATTTTTCAAACTAAAAATGTCATGGCCTACGTGAAGTTCATACTCTTCAGAAGGAATCAAAATACTGGTCTTGTTTTAGGTCCTGTCTAAACACTTAAAAATAACTCGAAAATAGGGCTCCCTTGTAGATGGTTCACCCTTGAAAGTCTGGTCTTGCACTTGGTTTTAGATGCTTACCCAAATCTGCAGAGGGCACAGCGTGGAGCAGCCCTTGTTGTTCTTTGAACTTTTCCTTTCAGAAGGAAGAGGACAATGTCGAGCTATCTTCTTTTTTTTCCCTAGAGATGGGGTCTCTGCTGTTAGGTACCATCCTTTTTTTTTTTTTTAACCTTTTGCTGAGCACCTTTGCTGCTGTGGTCTCCCTGGGGAACAGCTATGGGAAGCTGACCGGTAGCAGAACTAAGATGACATGTTCTTGGAGGCATGCTCTCATGGCTGAAAACAACTGAGCTGATGTATTTTGGGAAACTATAGCCCCTTTGCAAGGATACAGAAACTGACTTCTCTGTGTCTCATGTCCTGCAGTGGAAGTCACTCCATGGACGGGCTGACAAGTTCCACCAGGAGGAGGATGTGCAGGGTTAGGACAAGGGTCACACTGGGCAGACTGGGACGAGGCGGAGCGGGCCCCAGTTCCCTTCCCGTTGACTGTTCCCCTCTCATCCTGACGTGCTGCCCCTGTTCAGCTGTTTGGTGCAGGAAGGTGTCTCAGCCCAAACCATCTTCGTTGCAGAGTAGCAATGGGCTCGGTTGTCACACCATTTAGAGAGCATCCTTCCTGTTTCACTCTCAATTTCTCAATTATCGTTTCATCAGTAGTTTTGTTCCAGCAACGATTCTCTCTCAGCCTGTTCCTGTGAGTACCAGGCCTGTCAGCCAGATAGTCTGTCCAGAGGAGATTTAGTTTGAACCCGCCTTTAGCCTGTATAATCTTTTCTATTCCTAGCTGGTCCATTATTTCAACAAGTGTATTTCCCACTAAGCCCGGAGAAGGTTTAATTTAAAACATTTTTAGGATGCTGAACTTGCATCAGGCACGCTGTGGCCTCCAGGGTTGACATGAGGTGGCCGGTTGTTCAGTCTGGTCCATCTGTATGTCTGAAGAGGGCTGTCGGAGCCACGTTCCTGTAGGGTGTTGTTTAGTTCCCTATGTCGTGGCAGAGTTGAACAGTTTCCCAGAGGAAGGCACAGTCCCTGCCGTGTGGAGTCTATAGGTTAAAATGACAGAGGAAGGGTGCGTGGACCCGGGACAGGCTGCAAACACAGGCGATGGTTTATCCTTCCAGCACAGATGTACATCCTTCTTCCTCCTTCCCCTTACCAGCCCCTCTGCTCTGGCTAGCAGCTCCTTCCAACAAAAGAGCAGCCGCTCAGGTGCAAAACTCAGTGCTGGTCCTAACTAACCACCGTAAATCTGGTTTTCCTGTCTTCTGGGCACTTTTGCCCGGGGGTGGCCCTGGCAAGGCAGCGTCTCTGGAAATGCCAGCAGTCGGCCAGCTCTGCTGGCTGCAGTTCCAGCATGTCAGACCAGCGCTGCAGTTTGTGCAGCAGACCTGTTAGTGCATCTCTGTGGCCCTAGGGTGGAGGTCTGGGCTTCCCCGAAAGGCAAAGGGAAGAGCCAGTCGGTCCTGCCCGGCCAGTGGCTGTCAGACTGCGAGGGTAGGAGGGTGGCAAACCAGATGGAGAACAGTCTCAACGGGAAAGCCTTTAAAATTCATGGCTGCGTGAACAGGTAGCCCGTTCTGAACGGTGGTGCCTTTAGGAGAGCACCAAAGAAGCTTTCTCAGCCCTGAACAGGACCAGGAGCTCAAATATTTTGTCAGAAGAAGTTAGGATCTTCTCAATCCGAGTGTACAGATAAGAACAGAAGCTCATGTTGCAAAGCCACTTGATGCTAAAATTTCTTATGGTGAATTTTGTCTTGTAATAAAAGTCCTTGTTCTGGATGAGGTGTGACTAGATGTCTACCTGTTAACAAGGTGACTGGAGAACTCTTGCTCCAGATGGTTTATTTCTCCAAGTACCAAATCTTGCCGTGTCCTAGCTTCTGCTTCTTTTGCCACTTCATTTTCATGTTGCTCATTTTCACTCCTCCGGGCTGTGGACCCGCAGCGGTAGGAATGAAGAGCATTGCCTGATGGCCCACGCACTGTATCCTCCCACTCCTACCTGTATGCAGTGCGGTGCTCTGAATTTTATCCTCCAAACAAGAACTTCCAGGTGTGGCCAGTGGCTGGGGGGGAGGGCTGTGGCTGTAGGGGGGGGGAGTTTTTGAGTGGCGGGGATGGAGGGCTGGGGCTGTAGGGTGGACGAGCAGCTGCATCACCGCTGCCAGCCTGTGGCTCCGTGACCACGTGCGCCTTGAGAGCCCTTCACGGGTGGTTCCTGTGCCACCACCACTCTGTCTTGGACTCTGTTTGGAAGCACTGGATAGCAAAGGTCCCAGCCTGTGTGGGAGGGTCATTGCTGGGGGCTGTTGGCTGGTGCGAAGTTGATCCTGGCTCTCGAGTCTGCGCCCAGCCTGTTCACTCTTCTTCAGTAGCACAGTGGGAGCTGTCGTGTTTTCTACCTGTTAGAGCAACTCGGGAAGGTCCCCAGGCTTTTTCAATGCCCTGGTGTGTTGCCATCTGTTCTTGGCCTTATGAAAGCCTTGGTATTGGCTTGCAGAGGTGGGAGACAATGTCTGGCCACCTCCACTTGAATCATTATCTAGCAGAGCTGTGTAACCTCATTACCAGAATATTGAGGCTAATAGTTTGTAGCCGATTGCTGATAGCCTTCCAGGCCTAGGTACTAATTTAGGGAAGATTATTTGATCAAAACTTCATTTCTGATAACGCTTTAAAATTAGTTGAGTAATACAAGACAGAATACACCCCAGCTTGGTTTGAAGGCAAACCACAAGCAGATTGTGGTAGTGATGTGGAATTCTGTTGATTTTGCTGTCTGTTCTGGGTGGGAGGGGAACGATGCTACTCCTGTGGTTGCATCGCATTAAATTTATTTGCGTGTTACCACCTGTATTCATGGCTGTAGCCAGAACTGCTGACACTGTTGGGGTGATGGGGGAAGACTGTCAGGCTTGTATGGTTCTCCAGAAGATTACTGGGGAGGGCAGAAAAGTGAATTTTATTTCAAATGAAGGAAAACTCCAAGGAGAAGAATTCCTTCCTGTCCACTCAGGGCATGTTAATTCTTTATAGAGCTGTTGTGGCACTAAAGTTGAAGACTTCAGGAGTGTTGAGGAGATGCTGTTCCTTAAGAGGCCAGAGCACCCTGTGCCGCTCAGCGTCTGCAGAGCAAAAGGATTTATTTCAGGCAGGCACCAGTGGTTAACGGTTCTGATTTGCATCTTGACAACTGGATGGTGGAGCTCGGGATGTGGTCCTTCTGTGTCTGCGTGTGGGCTGTAACGCTGCTACCATGAGCTCCTTCTGTGGTAGGTGGGTGCCCCATCCCTGGAGGGGTTCAAGGCCAGGCTGGATGAGGCTTTGAGCAACCTGGGCTAGTGGGAGGTGTCCCTGCCCATGGCAGGGGGTGGAATTCAATGATCTTTAAGGTCTCTTCCAACCCAAACCATTCTGTGATTCTCCCTTACCCTGTGTGATCCTCGGGGCTGATGCCAGCAGGAGACCCTGGTTTCCTCTTGGGGTGCAAGTGTAGGACCAGCGTCCTTTCACGGGAGTTTCCCAGGACGATTGAGGCTCCTTTCCTCTTGCTAGGTTACTCCAAGGGCAGGCTATATGCAAAAGGACTTTCCTTGGGAGCGTGGCCTTTGCCTCTGGGACGTGAGAGCTCGGTTAGGGGTCATGGTGCTGTCCTCTGGGAAGCATGAGTGGGTTGCAGGAGGTCTCCTCCTTCCCTTCTGGAGGGCACCCTGCCAAGGAAAATAGGCTCTTGGGGAGCAGCATTGCATTGGGAAGATTGTGTGCTGTCTTGGCTGCTTCTGGAGGAAACAGTTGGGTATTTCTGCTGTACAGAAATCAACATGGAATAGCTAAGGCAGCTACTGCCGAGCAGGGCTTTGGCTTTCGTAGCCGGTGAAGCCAAAGCGGAGAGCAGGAGGCTGGGGCTGGGGAGAGGTGCCCCTAATGATAGGGAGGGCGGCGCAGTTGGGAAGGTGTGCCGTGTTTGAGGTGGAGGCCTGTAAAATATGAATCACGTCTGTTTGAAGTAGTGATGAAATCCCAGATGAAGGTTTTCTGTAATACCTGGCCAAATAGTCTTTGGCGTGCTTTAGCTTTCCTTTCTGCCCGGTTAGAACGGACGGTCCTGACCTACTTTTAGCAACAGCAGTTCTGTTGAACGCTACCCAACGCTTAGCTGTACCTACGGCAAACACACGTTATCTGTTTTGTTCAGGCTTCTGAGTGAGGAATTTCCATCAAACATTTAGCAGACAGGGAAGGGCTGTTCCTGGAAGAGAGGCTGTTGGTGTGTTAAACCCAATTCTGCCACTTCTCTGCACCACGGCTCTGGCCTTTGCTTCGGTTTCTCAGTCTGCCAAGGGAGATGCTCGCTTGCTTCGCTGCTGGGTTGTGCATTAACTTTGTGCGGCGCCGTCAGGATTCAGTTAGATGGTGTTTAAATGTTAATGTGATAGATAATAATGCCTTTACTCAATGAGGTTAGGGTTCCGGCTTCCTAATTATGCAATTAGGCAGGATTAAAGTTGCATTCTTAATATTTTAAAATAAATAAAATCTATAAATGTACCATAAAATAAGAAGTTTAAATAGAGCTGGCATCCTGGGGTGAGCTGCAAAGCTCTGTGTAGCTCGGTATCCTGTCCTTGACAAGAGCCAGAAGCAGATGCTTAATGAGGACTGGAAGAAACAGGGCATGTATAATGTGGTGGGTTTGTTGGGTTTTTTTCTTTCTTCCCCCCTCATTTGACTCCCAGCTTATGGCCATCATCAGTTTAGGGCCCTCCTTGTCCAGGAGTTGTATCTAATCATCTCATCTTGACTACATCTATTCTCCATTAATTTATATAATCCCTCCTCTAACTTGTTTATGTTTCTAGTCTCCATGACATCCTACAGGCGTGAGCTCTACAATTGAATTATGCATTTTAAATGCTATTTTAAATATCCTACAGCCAGGGACAATATCCTTGAGCTGGCTTAGAAAAGTTGCCTGTAACTTCATGGGTGCTCTCTCATTTCTGCATTTTAAGCCATGGCAGTCAATTATTCCACGTTTTTCATGTTGACAGTATGTCACGTTGCAGATCTCTTAAATTTTCCCTATCTTCCCGCTGGTTGTTGCTTTGTCCATCCAAAGTCCTACTCCACTCAGGCTGTCCTTATATGGGAGCTGCTCCATGCTTTTGATCATCTTTGTTGTCCTTTTTGTCATTCTGTCTCCTTTTTCAGATGTGGGAATGAGAACTGCCTGCAGCATTCCCCAACATAATGGCGATGCGTGTTTTCTTTCCTAATCACTCTGAAGGTTGTATTTGCTTTTTTTGCTTGATACTAAATACTGAACTGACCTACCAAGTTTCCAAAGTTTTCCTGAGTGGTAACAGCTAATTTGGATCCTTTTGTGTTTATGTAATTAGAATATTTTGTGATGGTTTTGGTATTTATTGACATCTAAGATATTATGTAGTTACTTAGGAGCACATGAGTTCTGTTACTTTTTGCAGTCTTTTCTGAATTTGATTGTGATTAATCATTTTTTGAATAATAAAATTTGCCACTTGTGGGCCTATTCCCCTTCATAGATCTTATATGAATGTATTGAGCCGTGCAGGTTGCAGAACAAATTCTTGGCATGTCTCACTGATAACCTTCCTCTGGTGGGAAACTCTTGGTTTCCTGTCTTTTAACTATTATTAAATCATGATAGGGACTGTAACTTTAATTCCTCAGTAGCTTAACTTTTTTTTTTTTTTTCAAGATCCTTACCTGACAGTTCTTTTAAAATCAGTTTAGTTCATATTAAACAGATTAAAAACTAGCTCTTGAACCTCAGCTAATGGGCAATGGGAAATCTGCTCTTGGAATTTCCTGGGTGTTGCAGGGATTGCTCTCTGCTCCAATATTAGTCTCTATTTTGATCAACAGTTGGGTTCTTGAACTTCTGTGGGAGGCGATGGGGTTAGATTTACGTAGATTTGTGTAGGAACGGTGGATTTGCTCAGCAGGGTGAATGGGATGGGTAACTTCGGTGAGCTCTGCTTTCCCAGCAGGGTTCCATTACAGCTGGATTAAACCTGTCCAGGCTCTCTGGATGTACTTGACATGTTAAAGGCTAAAGACTGGGTTATTTTTTTTTCTAACCAGTTGCCTGGAAGAATATTCGAGCCACTGATGGTGTTCGACTGGATGCAAACTTGACAGGTGATGTGGCAGCTAGAAGAGCGAGAGGTTCTCGGGCAGGTAGATGGAGCGGTGGTGGGTTGTACTGGAGAAAGTACCGTTTGCTGCGTGCGGCATCGGAAAGCCAAGGGATGGTGTATCTGCGACAGGTGCTGGGGGCGTGCGGCATCGGAAAGCCAAGGGATGGTATATCTGTGACAGGTGCTGGGAAAAGGGGATGCCCATCCAGGTCAGGTCCCTTTAAAAAAAAAAAAAGTTGACAAAGTGGAAAGTCCTCAAAGAGCTACAAGAAAAAAATAATTCTTTCTGACTGAAGCAGCTCAGACCACTTAATGCATCCATCCAAAGGATCGCATGTGGCCGCAGGCTGCGGTTCAGGCAGGATGCACAGGGGACGCATTGCCTTATGCTTGTCTGCCCTTGTACTTCTCCTTAGGCATCTGTTACTGTCTGTTGCTGGAGCCAGGGTTTCTGTGTAGGTGGACCTCTGTCTGAGTTGGAATAGCTGTCGTTATCTTCTTGCCCAAGGAGGATTATGAAGGAGGATTAGTTTTCAAACTGTTCATGCAAAAAGGGACTAGAAGCTTCTTTGGCTTGGGACATCCTGTGACCAGCAAAGTTAGACAAAATGACAAGGTGTTTTACATGGGGCAGATAAGCCTCGGGGACCAGCTTGGGTTAAGGTGGTAGTTTCTGTAATTTAGGATCCCTAAGAAAGGACTCTGCTTTCACTGGGAGACTTTAGTCAGGAGCTTGTGAGCTCTGTGGTGCTCTTTGGTTTGATTATGTAGGAAGCTGGAGCACATCCTAAAGGACTCTCATCTTCAAATGTATAACACTGGCAGAAAGTTACCCTTTAGTCATGTTAAGATACTGAGAAACTAAGAGCTGCCTTGATTTCCCCTTTTAAACTGTATATACAACATGGCACTTGAGTTTGAGTTTTGTTAGTGTTTGAGAGGATGGTGACAAGTCACCCCTCACTTTACAATGGCAGAGTATCTATGAAGAAAGCTTCTTTTAACAGCAAGCAGCTTGTGTTTGCTTTATATTCCTTGTAAATGTTTGTGTAGTTTGTCTTGATTTATAAAAAGTTCCCTGTTTAACATTGTATTAATCATTAACTCTTCATTAACCATTTGTACTGGAAGCTTCAGCCAGTGTTTATAACACGTTTTCATGTGTGCAAGAGAAGAGATCGGTTGTGCTAGAGCTGTTTAGAGGAAATACCCGTCCCCTGCCATCAATTATTTCCAGTATGGCCAAAATTAGTATTTAGGTAGGCACAGGGGTGTAGAAGTACTTTTTACAGTTTTTTCCAAAGTTTTTCCTAACAATGCACAAACATCAGTAAAATGGCAATAGTATCACCGAGCTGACACAATATTTTGTGCAAGATTGGTTTAGTATAACTTCTTCAACCCCCATCCAGAAACACACGTTGTAATGGTCAGCAGTAACTATCAAGGGTTTAGGAAACTTAATTTTCCCAAACATTTATCTAATAATGCTGTTAATTCTGTAGCCTGAAAGAACAGGTTTTCTGCCACCTTCCTGTTACCATTTTAGATTTGATATTTTGTCTTTAGAAGGGTTTTTTTAAGTTCTTTTGACCTCAGCTTTGGTGTTGTTCACGTCTGGTGTAACAGAGCTCCCTTGTGTGTCCCAGTCCTGCTCTGTTGGGATGGCTTGGACTTGGGATCCTTCTTGGGGTCAATTTTATTTGGAAAACAGAGGTTTGTGTTCATCTCTGCCAGAGCTGCTTGCTCCAAGTGTTCTTAAACAGCAGAGCAGGGAACTGACCTGGTAGTAGTAAATAAAGATTTATTTATTTAATGGGAATGTCATCTTCCACAGCAGAAAACAGCAAGTCTCTGTTGAGCATATGAAACTTAGAAGGGGGCTGTAAATCAGGGCTTTTGTGCAGAAAACACAGCAGTGGCCGTCTTCCTGCCGCTGGGTGATTTGAAAGTGCTGGAGCACAAGGGTCGGCGTGCAGCTGGAAGAATTATGCTTTTAATTTGGGAATTTTTTTAGTGTTCTCACTGTGGGCTGGCTCTGCAAATAGTAGAGTAGAAATTGCAGGTGCAAATTTCAGGGAGCT
>NW_010108005.1:57506-58191 GCF_000699245.1 Pterocles gutturalis | reverse complement strand
GGGGTGAAATTTTAGGGGGGTGTTTTTTTTTTTTTTTTTTTTTTTTTTTTTTTTTTCCCAAGGGTAATTCTGCTGAGAGTGGTGTTGAGGATGAAAACTAGCCTAGGAGTCGGGATATTATCTGACCACTCTGTGTTTGGGGGATAGGATGTGGTATTAGGGAAATAATCACTGAGGATTGAAATAATCTTTACGCGTTGATACGCTGTTAAAACATGTCCCAATGAGTTCTGTGTTTGTTTCTTTAATAAATAAGTAAAATCTCTGAGAGGGATACGTAAGGTCAGAGAGGTAAAAATAGTGCTACAGAAAACACGGTCTTATTTCAAATTCCAAGTAATAAAATAGTGCCGTTGCTTCCACGTTATTGGTTGTTGCTTTGTGGATGTGATATAAATATTCTGTGGCTGAACTGACTAATCCTCTAGCCCTTCTGCTGTGATCCAGATTAAATAAATGAAACTCAGAAGTATCATTTAGATATTAATATTTTACAATGTGTTAGAGGCAATGTTCAGAGCATTGTCTGGAGCATTTTCGTATTTAACGGGAATTCATCCAAAAAATGGAATATTTGAAAAGAATTTTTAAGCCTTGGCAGTTGCCTTCAGAATTAATTAAAGGCTACACACTTTGAGTGCAATCTGTCTGTGACAGCTGTGTGATACACCAGCAGCGAGCACAG
>NW_010108005.1:11852-57475 GCF_000699245.1 Pterocles gutturalis | reverse complement strand
GGTTCAGTAAATCCATAAAGAGCTCAGAAGTGCAGCCTGTCATGAAACCATCAGATTTAAATGTAGGTTATCCTCCTCCTTCCTGTCCTCCCAGAGAGGCTGTGATGGGCTTAACTGAAGAGCAAGAAATAAAAAAGGCAGCGATGCCCATGTTTGAGAAACAAGTTGGAAAATTAAATCAGAAGACGCTGATGGCTTTTTATCTCGGTTTTCATGTAGAATGGGAATGCTTCTGACTACTGATAGCCCCGCAGACTCATGCTCATGTCTGATGGGTGTTTGCTCACCTAGCAATAAATAAACTTCATTTGCTAGAGGCTCTTCAGCAAAGAGCAACAGAGAGCACTATGTTCAGTGTTTACCCATTGCTCAGAGCCATTAGAACTAGCTTGCAGAACATGCTGTACTACCTTTTCTTTTTTTTTTTTTTCCGGTCTTCTCAGCTGCCCTCTGTTTTCCCAGAGTCATGAGGACTGGACAGTGGCTTCTCACCTGCAACATCTTCGAGGACTAGCTCTTAACAAAGGGACTTCTAGGGGGATATCTATCCGTGAGTGAAAGAAGAATAGCTTCAGGGGAGAGATCTGACCGCAGCAGGATCTGCTGTTGATGGTGGGTGCTGGAGTGGAGGGCCAGCTGCTTTTCCATCTCTTTCCCAGTACAGGCACTCCCATAGGTAAAACACTTCCCGTGAAACATCAGGGATAGATTCAGCTGCAGCTCAGAGAGCTCGTAACAGGATCTGTGTTGCTGGAGTGGTGTTTTGCGCTGGGTTTTGCATTCAACTTGTGGCATGTGTGAGCGTTAGTTCTGCCCCAGCAGTTGTCGGTGATGGTGTGTGGCCGGCAGAGCAGAGTCCTGCAGCCCTCGGCATGACCTCCAGCCACAGGCAGTGTTTTGGGATTCATAAATTCCAAGGACACATGGCGATTTTACTGTGTACGTCCTGGCATAGGAAGGTTGCATTAGCTAGAAAGAAGATTAGAGATTCCTGTAAGTGGTGCAGTGTAATGATGTCTTGTGATCCTCAGCTGCTTCCAGAGCAAAGACTCTTCTCCATGTCAGGGTGGCTCTGTCCTAACGTAGTCAAGCTCCTGTTGTTGGATGGTCATCAGCCCATTGTTTTGTTTGCAGGCATTTTAAGCTTTGAAACGGAGGAGACATCAGGCAGAGTTGCATAACAAGCCATTGTGATATCTGCGTGACGGCTGTGCAGAGGTACCGAGGCAGTTGTACGATTAAGGAGTTCCCTGAAAAAATTTCTCTCCAGTAAAAATGCTGAGAATGCATAAAAATAACTCACATGTTGGAGCTGGGGCAAGATATCCTCTACCGATACAAACCCGAGGTGATATAGTTAAGTCAGAGTTCCGTCCTTCAGCCTGCATGTATCTGCTTGCTGGCTCTATACATACCCCTCATCGCACTTCCCCGATAACATCTCCCGCGTGATGAGGACCTCTGTCAAGTGCTGCAACGCACTCTCTCACCACCCTGGAAAGAGACTCCAAAGCTAGTTCACGGCTGTTTGCAAACTGAGTGAAGCCGAGTCTGTTCATAGCACTGAGAGCAGAAAACACCAAGTGTCCATTATCAGGGCAAACAAAAGCCCCAGTGTGCGTGGAACCTAAACACGGCGCTGGTACAGCGTGAATCGGCGGCTGTGTGCTCCAGGGAGAGCTGCCAGCCTAGAGCCGGCATTCCGGCGTGGGGAATATCCTGACAGTCCTGCCTACTTACCTCCAATAACCGTGTGAAGTGGGGCTTTTCCAGAGCTTCACAAAGCCTATATTTAATAATGTGGTGTGTTTATAATTCCTTCCATCCGCTGGATTTCACAAGTAGACTAATCCTCTCAGCTGGTCTTTTGGTAGAGCAAAGATGCCTGTTTTACTGACAAAAGAGCTGGAAAGCAGACTTCTGTGGTTTGGTTTTTTTTGGTTTTTTTTTGCAGTAGGAGTGAAATAAAAGATGGATCTAGAGTCTTACAGTTCTTGTTCTCACCATTGCTCCTGTTTTCTGCACCCTGGGTGCTGGATGTTGTACAGAACGAGCGTACGACACAGTGTGGTGAGAAGTTTATGCCGTACATTGGGTAAGCCCTGCAGGAAATGCTGGGATAGGCTTCTCTTGAGGTGCTACCAATCTTTTTCCACCTCTGTGCTCTAAGCACTCCTGGGCTCACAGCACTTTGAGCTTACCAAGAAGATGCAAGAGGGATGACGCTGTAGGAGAGAAGCGATGGCAGCTTTCTCAGCTTTACCTACCAACTTACCACCACCCCTGAGGAGCCAAGTTGCCACAATGAGCACAGCAGATGACAGGCCAGTTCTGGAGGAGATACCGGACCCATCAGCTCTGCTGAGCCAGCTTGGCTTCTGTGGAGCTGTATGGAGCTGGTCTGCAAGAGGGAGGGAGGGAGGGAGAGAGTAGATTCACAGCTGCATCACCACCTACTTCTCGAGTCAAATAAGGTGGTACTCATAGTATATTATGAGTACTTGCAGCTGCTGCCCTTTCTCTGTGGGGAAAGCATTCATGTAAAGATTGCAGGTATTTATTACCGTATTTCCACCATGCTGTGGGATTTCCCTATGCTGTTGGGGACAGTTGTTCCCACCTGTGGCATGCCTTGGGTGGGTCACAGTGGATTTTAAGAGGGGTTGATGTAAAGATCCTCTGGAGAAGAGCAGAACAGGTCTGATGGTTCCCTGGGTCTGTCCAACACCCATCCCAGCTGGCCTCGCCTGGACCTTGGGGTGCAGGGCAGGGAAGGAGTGGAGCATCGTCCACAGTTTAGATCACCTGTGACAGCGCTGGCAGAGGTGCTGCGGAGAGATGAGTGCCAGCAAGAGACCTCTCCCCAGGGAGTGCAGTGCCAAGTGAGCAGGGTAAGGTGGGCTCCCCATCCTTGCCTGGACATGCTGCATCTGCCCAAGGAGATGGGGGCCCACCAGGGCCAGTGGGACAGGCTGGGGGCAGGCTGGTGGCCCCAGGGGGGTGGCTGGGAGCTGCTGTGACTGACTCTCTGGAGGACTTGTCCCAGCATCAGGGCAGAG
Organism: Pterocles gutturalis; assembly: GCF_000699245.1. NCBI lineage: Eukaryota > Metazoa > Chordata > Aves > Pterocliformes > Pteroclidae > Pterocles > Pterocles gutturalis. The sequence continues at coordinate 54,416 of NW_010108005.1, read as the reverse complement.
CCCTCCTGCTTGGGCGGGCCGTGCTCCGTGGCAGAGATGGCGTGGGAAGGTTCCTTCTGAAGCGCTCATAGAAGAGCCTTGGACCCAAAAGAGGCTGTTGATAGCCATAAGTAATAAAAAAGAGAAGGATTAATTATGATATCTAGATCAAACACAGAGCCAAGGGGTTATTAGTTTGCTCTGAATTGGATCCCAGCTACAGTTTATTTAAACAATGGTCCTGCAGGTTGTGTTTGTCTTGGAGAGTGGTTTGTTTTCCTGTGGTGTTGTTGCTCATAAGCAATGTATGCAGTGTGCTGGCTGCTATAGGAATGTGGTCCCGTCCTGGAGAGCTTCCAGTATAGCATCATAGGAAAGAGTTGTGCGGGAGTCTGGTTAAACATGTTTTTTTCTGATGTTACAAGAACAGTAATCAACTCCAATGCTTGAAACGCCTTCTGTCACAGCATAGACAGGACCTTTCTCCTTGGGTTACGTCCCTGGATTGATGAATCTGTGCTGTGGACTGTGTGTTCAGCAAGTTTAGTACCAGTCCTGGGCTTGTGAAGAGAAGCTTTCCCCAGTACCACCCAGCAGTCTCTGGGAAAGCCCCCAAGAACATTACTTGCAGTATTGCAGCTTCTCCTGAAGATGCTGTGCCTGTCGTCTTGGTGTGGAGGTAGAGTGAAGTCTCCTTCTGCTGGTGTTTCTGCAAACCTCCTGTGTTGGCTCTTTGTGTCTAGTGCTCTGTTTTCGGTGGTTATCCACGTCCCCTTTGCCTACCTCTCATAATAAGAGTGCTATTGAAGGATTTTGAGGTTTATGAGGAGTTATAACAGCTTTTCCTCTCTTGCAGAGTGTTTACCATGCCTCTGGGAACATTGCTCGTTCCTGTTCTCTGTTTTTTGGGAGCAGCGATTCCACGGGGACTGCAGTATGTCACGTTCTCACGCAACACTACGAAGTTCCTCCACCTGTCCATGGACTTGGAATCCGGGACCATTTACTTGGGGGCCACCAACTTTCTCTTTCAGCTGACATCTGACCTGCTGCTGAAGAACGTGGTTCAGACGGGGCCAGTTCTGGACAGTAAAGATTGCCTCCCCCCGGTCTCAAAGCTGGAGTGCCCTCAGGCACACCACACCGACAATCACAACAAGCTGCTGCTCGTGAACGCCGTGCAGAAGGAGCTCATCGTGTGTGGCAGCGTGCACCAGGGAATCTGTGAGAAGAGGAGCCTCACATCCATCGACCACGTCCTCTTCCGCCCAGAGAGCCCCGGTGACACTCAGTACGTGGCTGCCAACGATCCCAATATCACCACGGTGGGACTCATAGCCTACTCAAAGGATGAGGTCCCCTTGCTGTTTGTGGGACGAGGGTACACTAGCCGAGGAGTTGGAGGAGGGATTCCTCCCATCACTACCAGAAACCTCAGGGCCCACGGAGGGGATGTTCAAGCGACAGACTCTCACTCCATTTTCTCCTATGAAGAAACAGCAAAACTGGCTGTGGGCCGGCTCTCCGAGTACAACCACCATTTCATTAAATCCTTCACTTACCGCTCGAGCGTCTATTTCCTATTTTACCGTCGGGACCTCAAGTCTCAATCACGTGAGTACAAGACGTACATCTCGCGGATCTGCCTGGATGACTCTCACTATTACTCGTACGTGGAGTTACCTCTGCTCTGCCAGAGCAAAGGCAATACATACAGCCTCCTGCAAGCAGCGTATGTCACCCGCCCGGGAAAAGACCTGGCCCAGGGGCAGCTGGACACGGAGGGAGAGGTGCTGTTTGCAGCCTTCTCTGCCTGGCAGGCTTCTTCTGGCAGACTGAGCGAGGAGTCTGCGCTCTGTGTCTACGCGATGGAGGAGGTGGATCGCCTGACCAACTGGACTAGGGATGTCTGCTACATGAGAGATGGGAAGTCAGAGGAAGGGACAGAAGTGGCGTACATTGAATACGATGTCAGTTCCAACTGCGTCCAGCTGCCAGCGGTAAGTGGCTTTGCACCTTTGCCAGGGTAAAGAGTAGTCTGCAGCGTGTCTTGCGTTGCTTTGTGTTCCTGAAGCCAGCCTATTGCCCACAGATGGGTGTTGAAATCTCTCTGGGTTAAAAGCCTTTGGGCTCAGGCTGTTTCTTTGCTGCTGCAGCTCTCTGCCCCGCGTGGGAAGTTTCCTTGCAGAGGGAGGTGGGTGGTGTGTGGCAGTGGGGAGGGCATCTGGGGTGACCTGTCCCCAAGGCCTGTCTCACAGCTATACCAGGCAAGGGGCACTGATGCTGCGCTTCAGGCGGTTCTTTATCAGTACCTTTATCTCCTGGTCTGCGCTGCAGGGAAGGAGAGGAGGATGTGCATGTGCACCTGTGTGTTGGGAAGGGAATTTAAGGGGTGTGCTGCGTCCCTGTCGCTTATGGTGAGGTGCACCTCATGGCAGCTTCCTGCAAGGGCACCCAGGAGCAAAAAAGAACATAAGTGTTGTTGGAAAAAAGTGTCAACAAAATCCTAATTTCCTATACACTGCAATAGTTCTGCAGAATTTTGTGCCCGATGAGGACCTTTTCCTGACCTGGCTCTTTTGTCTCCAGAGCTGCAAGAGGTGACAGTCCTTTAAATTCCACGACAAAGGCACGATGGGATGTTGCAGGATAAAAATGTGAACTAAAGGGGCTGTGACCCAGAATTCTTGCAGTCTGTCAGCCACACAGGCTGGGGCTGCGCTGTCAGGGACAGTGACACAAACACAGAGCAGCAGCGATCTCCTGGGGCGGTGCTGGGTGCAGTGTACCCACGTGAGGCTCTGTGGTTGTGAGGACCCTGTTTTCACCCAGGGCGTTGCTGGTCCTTAGCAGAACAGCATGTTATCTTGTGTCTCCCTTCTACAGAACAGGCTGTCCAGATGATTGCCTCTTCCCAGCCTTGCGCTACTAAGAGCTTTGGAAGTCTCTGAGGTTGGATGTGTGGTCCAAAACCAGTCTTAAAATTATGGTTTTCCTTTCAGTAGCTAAAGCTGTCGAATGCTTGTGGGGCAAAGGAAGGGCAAAGAGCTGACTTGGAGCAGGGCAGGAAGAGTACTTGTGTATACCTTACAGCTCCTACAGTGAGAGTCTGCTTGGGTTTGGAGATGTAGCCCATCACTGAATGTTACATCCTCATTGGAACAGGCTGCCCAGGGAAGTGGTGGAGTCACCATCCCTGGAGGGGTTCAAGAAACGTGTAGATGTGGTGCTTTGGGACATGGTTTAGTGAGTTAGGTGGTGTTGGGTTGACGGCTGGACTTGATGATCCTTGAGGTCTTTTCCAACCTTAATGATTCTATGAGTTGGGAAGCAAGAGGCTGCCCAGCGTGATGTCCTGCTTTCACTGTATCCCTTAGCAATGACCCATGTGTCCTTTGTGGGGCCGTATGGAAGGAATTGTCACAAGTGATTTTTAGGGCAGCTTGGGGAAATTAAATGTCAAACTGGTATGAGTACTTTAGAAAAATCCTTCATTCAAAATGACGTAGAGTCTCCCGGCACCGTTTGATCCAGTAGGGAAGTGGGTGTCCGGGGTGGGTCTTTGCAATGGGATTGCTAGTGCGTGGTCCCAGCTGCACAGTTTGGCACTAGGGGGCTGACTAAAGTATGGCATCTTATTAACAAGTGTGTCCAATGATGTGTAAATGTCCTAACAAACTTTATCCGTCACTATTCAGTGCATGGTAGCGGTTGTCGGTAAGATTGTGTCTAACAACACGTAAGGGTCTGTGCCAGCTCCAGCCTGCGCCGTTCAGCGCCGAGTGGAAGCAGCTGTCAATGAACATTTTATGCAGGAACTGTTTTAACTCGGTTTCAATGGTGGCAGCTTGTGCTGTATGTAAGGATAATGCTAATTAATTTCACGTTTTTCTGCCTCCCAAAGAGCAGGGTGCCCTTTTCCCTAGCTAGCACTGCCTCCTGTTTTCAGCCCATCAGGAGGGGCTGAGATTGAGTTTCATGGTTCAATACCATCTCTTCAACTGGAAAAAAAAAAAAGCTTGTTTTTATAAGAATTTCAGAACCAGTTCATTTGCTCTAGTTTGCTGGAGATCCATTAGCCTTTAGGCGCAGGAGACTAGCTGCTGTTAGTGATTTGATGGTTGGAAGTGTGAAACATATTTTTTGCAAGGCTTGGGAAGGCTGCATATCTTCTGTGGGTGTAGTTTTCAAGGTGTGTAACTCATCCTTTTGCACCAAACTTTGTCCTCTTGACACGTAGATATATATTTGTCCTGTTGTTGCTCCTCACCCACCCAGCGCAGGGATCACACACCAAAATCCACGGCAGCAGCTCCATCCCAACCTGCTGCATCAAGTTGGATGATCCCTGAAGGGTATTTTCTGCCTCGTTGCCAAGATGTTATTCACTCAACACAATTCAAACAGCTTCTCTGTAAATTTATATAAGCACTTTATACAATTATCATGGTCTTAATCCTGTAGAATGGAACAAGTTCCAGCTCTTGGCTGCGATTAACCGGGCTGCACGGTCCCTGCGAGGCTGTGGGCAGGCTGTGCCGGCGCTGGGAGAGCGCGCACGGGTCACGTTGGTGTATGGCAGATAAATGTGATGTGTGAAGTGACTTGTCCTTGGCATCACGTATGGGTGACAACGAGGGTAGAACTATTTCTGACTCATATGCATTTTTTCAGGCAAACTTTCAAAAATCGACCTCGGTAGTGAGGTCATTAGGCTCCAGGGTTTGTCTAAATCGATATGAATGTTGGAAAAGACAGCTAGAACCCCATTCAAAATAAACAGCTGAGGGTTTTGAGTATGGATATTTGTCTGTGACCCAGTTCCTAATAAATCTCACAGGAACCGGACAACCGGAGAAATGGAAATCGACCCAGTTCCTAATAAATCTCACAGGAACTGGACAACCAGAGAAATGGAAATGTGTAAGTTACCAGAAGGTGGCTGGAAGAAGCTTAAGAATCAAGTGACAGAGCTGATAGTGGCTGGAAGAAGCTTAAGAATCAAGTGATAGACTTGATAAAAAAATATACTATCCTCTAAACTAGCATTCATTTTTAGTGACAGATATAAAAACTAACCATCATTAAAAGTTGTACCTTCCTCTGAGGCTTTAAGTCAGAACCTTACCCCTGGTATGCAGAGAATCTCTTGAATTAGTATTTGAAAGGAAAATAATAAAACATCAGAATAAAAGTAGTGCCGCTCTAACTAGCGTGGTTTCTTAGGTGGAACTGCCGTGCCAAGCCTTGCATGCCTCTTACAATAGTAATACATTTGAGAAGTGAATAGAGGTCAGCAGGTTAAATATATTTTGCTGTTGAATTTCCGCAGACTTTGTCAAAGCTCCTGATCGCTTGTAGTTTCTCCAGGAAGCAGTCAAGGATTTAAAAAAAAAAACCAAAAAACAAAAACAAAAACAAAAAAAACAAACCAAAACAACCCAACCAGATAAATGGGAGGAGAGGGGGAAGAGGGTCAGTTTACCATGGGGTTGGCGAGAGGTGATGAGCAGATGCCTGAAGAATGCCGTGTTGTGCCGTTATCGCTGGGCTCCGGCGGGGGCGGATCTGTTGCCTGGTGCCGGATGGTACCGTGCAGCTCCGGGCTGCCAAGTGCAAAGCCACGGACATTGGGCAGAAGGAATCCTCCCTGCTCACAAGGAGTCTAAATTCAACCACGTTGCTCGAGGCAAGAGAGGGAGCTGGAGTCGTGTGGCGCTGGAGTGCCTCTGCTCTGCATGCAGCTTCTTAAGAGTGTTTGTGAGGAGCTGGAGAGGAGGGTGAAAAGGTTTTCCAGAAGGGATTTCATGATGAAAACTTGTTTCTTTGAAGACAAGCCACTAATCAATTAAAAAATGGTGGTTTTAATAGTAATTGTTGGGTGAACAATCCTGCAGTCTCCAAAAGGATAGTGTAAAGTTAAAGTGAACACAGAGCAAGGTCAAGAAAGACGGAAAGCAACAGAGGAACCATCCTAGACATGACTGGGTCTGTTATTTAAGAAAAAGATGAATCATAATGGAATATCTTCTCTCCACACATGCAAATAGTGAGTAAGTTGGCAGGTGTCCTTCTCTTTCCTTTAGAATTCAGTAAGTGAAGGTTTGGTGGAACTGGGAGGGATCTAACTGGAACAGAAGGGTGACTGTTTTTGCGCAGGGCTGTGGAGTTAATTTTCAGGAATCTCGCGAGGTTCAGAATTGAAGCAGTGTGCAGAGATGACTCTTGTTTTGACTTTTTTGTGGGTTTCTGGTGGTGTGTGCTCTATGATTTTTTTTAATGTGTAATTAGTAAGCTCTTCAGAGCAGGTTGTGCTCCACCCAGTGTTTATGTCCTGATGCTCTGGGATTCTACTTCAGGCTGAGAAGTCGTAGGTGATACAGCAAACCCATGCGAAGTGTTGGAGGTGATGCTTGTGACCAGGTGGTTTGGCACTGGAAACAGGAATTCTCATCTCCTTGTTTTGTTCTGAAAAACACAATAAATCTTCCCCAAAGCTGTATGATGACAGTGTATAGCCCATAATGGTTTTTTGAGAACTTAAGAGTTTAGTAGAGTTTTGATGCATTTCATTACTGATGCTGAATGGACTTGATGAAGTGTCTGAAGGATTCTGGGAGGGTACAACCACCCAACATACCTAAACTAACTATTAAAAGCTGATTTTTACTCTCCGTCAAAAAGGTTAGAGGGTTTCAAAGCTGAATTCACTACTGGGGCACCTGTTTGTGGAATTTGGGTGGAAGGGGATGGTGGGAGGTGTTAAAGGTGCCAATGTTGAGTGTATCCATTTTTTGGTACTGATTTCCCTGTTCTTTCCTCTCCCCAAAAAGGACACCCTGTATGCATACCCATGTGGCTCTGACCACACTCCCAGCCCCATGGCCAGCCGGGTACCCTTGGAAGCAGTCCCCCTCCTGGATAAAAGAGATGCCCGTCTGACAGCTGTGGCAGTGAACGTGGAAGATGGCCACACCATTGCTTTTCTGGGAGACAGCAGAGGGAGACTGCACAAGGTATGATCTGGATGAGACCGGAAGCAAAGAGAATAAAACTAATCAAGGATGCTCAGAGGGAAGGGGAAAAAACACAATTTCTCTTGTCCCTTGGGAAGTCATGTTCCTACTACAGACTATCAGATGTCTCTTCTCACACTGTATTGACTGTTGAGAATGTGAATGCCCCAAGCAGTGGTCACGTTGCCTTTGGTTACATCTGCACTCAGCCAGCATCAGGGCTGGAGCATCCTACAGGGCTTCCCCAGGCATTGCTAGGCACATGTTTCATGTGGCTGAAGTCACTGCACTGAGATTTTGGTGGGAGGTTGAAATCCTCGCACACAGGAGTGGTTCCAACTTGTTCCTGATGCAGGGCAGGCGTCTCCAACTCCTGCTGTGATGCTTTGCCTGCACACGACTGTGGCTCTCTTGCAGGTGTACGTAGGAGCAATGGGAGATGCACGTGTGTACGCCTCTTTAGCTATCCAGTTAAACAGCGCGGTGAGCGGAGACCTGCTGTTTGACCAGTCGCAGGAGCACCTCTTTGTCATGACCCAGTCAATGGTAAGAAAAATCAAATCTCTTCCACAGAAGAGTTGAAAGCATTTGTGGTCCAGACAAACTACTGGTGGGAGTGTGGGAGGCAGAGAAGCAGCGTGTACAGCTAATCCTGTGCTGGGCGGCAGCTGGCTGCCAGTCCAGCTTACAGGGATGGGGACTGGCCTCTTGCAAAAGCTGGAGGAAGTGTTGTTACCCTAAACCGTGGCCGTTTGCATGTGTGTTTCCCTGAATCAGTCAGGGGGTATCAGCAGTGATGGAGGAATGTGAACTGCAGGCTCTGAAAGGCTGCTCTGTTGGTATGAAGGCAAGGGACAGCAAATTCCTGGGTTCCTCTGGGTCGAGCGGGGACTGTTTGGACAACAGCTTGCATCTCCATCAGAGCAGCAGAGTGTGAGCCTTCTGGGTTCACAAGTGACGTGACCTGTCTTGGTTTTGCAAAAGATTAAAAGGAGAAAAGGGAGGTTTTGTGTAATTAAAACTGTGGCACTTCTGTTTTTCATCAGTTAAAAGACTGAGCTGTTCTTCTGTAGGCATGTAAGCTACAAAAAGCAGAAACCTGTGGGAAATGTCTTCAGACAGCAGAGGTGTGCTCTGACCAGGAATATATAATAATAACACTCTTGCAGATGAAATCAAGCTGTGTAAGGAACCACGCAAGGCACCTTTCCCTCTTCTCCTGCTTTTTGTAATTCTTTTTGTGCCCAGTGGCGGCTGGAGAAGAGCCATTGCGATGCCTCAGGCGGTTGGGGTATTGGTGTCTGCTGAGGAGGAAACCCAGCTGTGGATACTTCATTCGGGAGGATTTGTACACCACCACTCCTATCAGCTCCCTGAGCTGGAAAGACAAGGATCCTTCTAGCAAAGGAAAAAGCAGCCCTTGAGTTACTCTGAAGGAAAGAACAAACAAAAAATGAGAGCATGCCGGAAAAACCGCTGCTTCCCTTACCTCCCCCCAGTGCACTTTGAGATACTCAGAAATTTTGTAACACTTCAAAGGAGGAGTTGAAATCTATGAGTGAAAGAAGATTAGGGAAATCTGAAATCTATCCTTAACAGTAATTGTTCTGTCAATTAGGAAAATGCAAATTACATCATGTACTTAGCAAAAGTAATAGGTTGGGGATTAGAAGTTGGTATTTTAAAGTGACTGACGGTGTAGTAACGGATTAAAGAGAGGGCAAGAGGCTGAAATCGGCAAGGATAGTAAGTTAAAGCAGAAGTGTTTTGCAAGTAAAACTTACCCTCAGATGGCGGAAGGTGTTTGTGCCACATTGATCAAAGCTTCTTGGTCTGCTTTCAGTCAAAAGGACAGTTCTGCCCGGTAGAGCTGGGCAATAGAGCCCATGCGTTCAGAGGCTGCTGTCTCCAGCCTCAGTCACCTGCGCAGCAAGAGAGGTGATCTCCCATGACAGAGTCCAGAACAGCAAAACAGTGAATGGTACTCACTCTGCTGTTCTTTGATCCATTTTGTTGAAATATAGTTTTATCACTAGAGTCTCCTCCTTACAAAAAATGTCACAGATAACCCGTTACTAGCAATGGACTGCGCTTGCCTCGGTGCCTCCATGCAGCCTGACGTTTGTCTTTCACCAGTATGTGAAATGGCCATTCAGATGGGGTCTGGAAACTCGTTCCTTTTTTCTTTATTTTGATGTAGTATTGGGGATTAAGAAGTTGTTTCAGTGAGCATGCGGATGATGGGACTTGCTAGTTAGGCAGAAGAAGCCACAGAGCTGGGGCCTTTGTTGTGTGCTGTGTTTTCACTGGTTTCTTTCTCTGGCAGGTGGTGAAGGTTCCCATCCTGGAATGTTCCCTGTACGTGGACTGTGAATCCTGTCTGGCGCTGAAAGATCCCTACTGTGGCTGGTGTGTCCTTCAGGGACGGTAAGATAGATCCCTGTTTACCTGCAAGGATTTTGGAGGGATGCTGCTTAGGGTTTGTCTCCACTTACTCTCTTCCTTATGTCTGTGTGTCCGTGTTTGTGTGTCTGGATTTAGTTTATTTTTAGTTCCTTATGGGATATTCTCTCTAACTGACCATTCATGATGCTCTTGTCCAGTGGATTTCAGCTGGTTTTAGTCTGACTGCAGCTCGAACTGCCTCGTTTCAAAAATAGAGAAATTACCTTTTCTCTTCTTCTGGTGTCACTTTTTTATTTAGCACTCTTTTTCACTTTTTGCTCCCCTACTGATGTTGGGTAATGAGACCTGGTTTATTCCAGCATGTCTGTCTGCTTGCTGGCTCTGTCTCCCTGTAGAATTCCATAGGAACTAGTTTGTGACCCTTGAAGCCCAAAAGTGCGTACCCAGCTGTACTTTGGCAACAGTTCATCCCATTATTGAAGGGGGTGGGAGCCTGGGACATCCATGGCTTGTGTTGCAGCTTCCCCAAGGCTCTAGTAAGGCTTCAGACAGCCAGTGTTGGCTTGGAAGCCACATGTGTCCTGCTGGGGATGCACAGATCTCTCATGGGGCTTCTTGCTATTTCCCCACAGGTGCAGCCGTCGCTCCGAGTGCTTGCGGTCCAGGTTGAGCGAGCAGTGGCTCTGGAGCTTTAAGTCTACCCAGCAGTGTCTGTCTGTCCAGTCGCTAACTCCAGCCAATATCAGCAGAGAAGAAAAGAGAAATGTGAGTGGTAATGATCCTCTGATGCTCAAGCATGTAGAAAGCCTCCTGCAAACTCTGAGGATCCAGTCTTGCTGTTGCTTTCGGTGGGGTTCTGAATCACCGAGCCTTCAAGCACGTCTGCCTCACATAAGGGACTTAACAGCTTCTCTGTACCAGGAGATAATTTTATTGGGGTTTTTTTTCCCATAAAACTAAATGTCCTTGCCCACTACGAGTTGCTGGGTATTCTGGAGTATTTGATGGCTGCTTGGGTGGGGTCCCTCCGTGGCCTTAGTATCTATAAGGTGCGCATGTGTGTGGTTTCAGAGTGTTTGTGCCACTTACTGTCAGGAAGATCTGAAAGGAGCTCCCCAAAATTACAGCTTCTGTCTGGCATCTGAGAGCTGGCAGAAAAGCTAAGAAGGTGCTGCAGTGTTTTGAAGTCTGTCATTGTGTCAGGAGGTGGCAAGGAACCTGTCTTTTGCTAGAGCCTTGAGCAAAGGGGGAAGTTGCCAGTTGCTTGGTGGATGCCAAGTTCAGTCTGGGAATGGCAGGAGATGATGAGTGGGTCAGTCTTAGGAGCCATTGTAGGAAAATGGATGTATATGGAGATAACTACTTTGTGGGGCTCTTACTTTGAAAAAAACAGAACCAGAAAATTAGATTAAATAAAGAAGAACGTGTTAGAGGGCAAATTATTTACTGGATGTTATTGAATTGGTAGATATTCCTGGCTATCTCGGACTTACCTTCCCTGCGTGAGGAAGAATTTTACTCATGTTACTTTGAAGATTATGAAAGCCCAGCAGTTCTAACAGAGTCAGGAATCATGTGTCCTTCTCCAGATCCCAGCCAAGCACCGGCTTTGCCAACAGGAGCAGGTCAGTGAAATGCTTTAAATTGAGCATGATAGCTCTGATAACATTGTCGGGAGAAAGTACGTTGTAGGTCCGTCAGATTGCCAGGATTAACAGCCATGAATGTATGCGGTCTGTCAGCAGGTGTTCATTTCATTCTGTCATAATATCTGTTTGCCTTCTACTTGTGTGTCACACACATCCTGTGCTATTTTGGGCTGTTGCCAAATTCTAATGCCAAATTCTGGTAGTTGGAAAGGAGATCCTGCTTGAAGGGTTGTATGCAAATCTGAGTATGATCTGAAATGCAGTTTAGAGCAGTGGCTGGTTTGGCAGCTTTGTCATAAATCTGGAGAGACAACTCTCTTAAATGCTGCTGTATTATTTAAATCAAACAGAATGCAAACCTTCTCAAAATCCACGTAGTAGTGGGAGAAGGAAGTACATGGAAGGAAAGACAAGAACAGACCCACAATCCTTAAAGTTAGAATTGAAACTGCAGTGCGGCATAACCTCAGAAAATACATAGTCAGCTTTCTATTACCGTGAACAATAGCTGGCTGAGTATTGTTAATTGGCCACTCTAAAGAACCTGAAAAATTCTCAGTTTATAGTCTCTGGGTTGGATTTTACCCAGCCTGTCAGTGTGAGCTCTGAAGAGCTGTCCTCTTCAAAGAACTTGTTCATCTGAAGTAAAAGGCAGGTGCTGGTTGGGAAACATTCCACACGATTCACCTAAATGGCAAAACAGATTTTCCATGCTAGTGTGCAGCTGGCTTGATATGTCTGAAGTAATCTCCATGGACATAACATGACAGCAGAACGCAGCTAGCACCCTCATTCAGTCTCAAACTCCTTAATTTCCAATGTTATTTACAATATCGTTATACCTGTTGGCTTTCACACCGCTTTAGTCTGGAACAAACCAACCAATTTGGGGTGGTCAGACACAGATGGAAGTGGGCAGGGCGGGCTTCCCTGTCTAGTTCTGCAAACGTGGACCTGAATTTAAGCACAATTGTGAAAAATCAGTGTAGATAAATCCACAGTCTAGTTCTCATTATTCCAGGCTTCAGAGATTCTTACTGACTCCTTTGTAAGTCAGTCTTGCTTTTCTTTCAAGCCTCCATAGATGCTTTAGCTATCTTTAATCTATCTATTTTCATATTGCTTCTCTGAGGCTTAACGAGTTGCTTCTGTTTTCTAGCCTAAACTTGCTCATGGGTGGTTTGTGTCCGTTTGATCTATTTGTGTTGTCCTTTTGCTTCCACAGCCCTTCTCCCACTCAGTGAACTATGGCCAGGCATTCTTAGCACAGAGTTTTGCCATGTGCCAACTCTTTCTCTGTGTTCTTTTGTTACTCAAGCTTCCTCTCTCCTGCACTGTATTGCTGGCCCTTCTTTGCACAGCTTCTGGACTCTGCTAAGATGAATTTGAAGTTGGTAACCAGAATCACATGCTTTTTACTAAATGAGGTCTCACCAGGGCCTTTTAGATCCCAGCACTTTCCTATTCCTACTTATAATACTTTTCCCAGCTCACTAAAGCCTTTCTTCAGCTTTGTTTTAAAGGTTGCATACCAGCTCACCATCACTTTAAGCTGTTGAGCTCCCAGTTGATAGCAGAAGCTCTTGCTTTCAATTTGCAAGCACTCAACCTCATCTTCTGTACTGTTCAACAGCATTGTTGGCAGTCATGGGAGATGATGGCCTTTTTGGAGAAAGGGATGTTTATAAGTATGGTGTCAGAGCCCTGACATCCTGGGAGGTGTTGGCCCTTCCACCACTGCCAAATGCAATCACCTCTATGACAGTGATGGGAGCTGACAGTACTGCGGGACTCCTGCCTCCAGCTGATGATGATATCCTTATTTTCTCCTAATCATGGGTTTTCATACACACCTCATTGTCAGCTGTTTTACTAACAGACTGCTTCAGTGTCACCCTATCAGGAAGCCCACCTGGGCTGACTTATCTCCACCAGAGGTGTTAATTGTTTTGTTGTGAACAGAGCTTGCTTACGAAGGAGGCCTGAATTCTGTGAGAGGAACGATGGATGAGCTTCTTGTTACTTATTTTTATAGCAAACTGTCTTGGAGAAATGGCAGCTCCTGGAGTTGAGCAGAGCATGCAATGTTTCCATTATTTGGAGAACTAATGGCCAAGCCTAGGGATGGGGGCATTTGTCAGGAACGAGATGAATTAGCTGGTTTAGTACTGTCATGTGCAAAATGTCTCCTTCAGGCTCGTTCCATCAGCTGCAGTAAGTTTTGCTCACCTCTGCAGTTATTTGGTCTATCAGAAAACAGTGGCAGTCTCTTCCTGAAGAGAATTGGGCTGTCCTGAGGCTTGCAGCTGACGTGAGACCTGGATTTAAGGCAGATAAGCCTTCAGTCATTGCAAGCAAGATTACAAGTCTTGTAAACCTCTTTGCTGACTCACGACTTAGTCTGGACATAGAACAAAGCTCTCAAGGTGAAGGCAGTTGTGTGAAGGGCATGTGAGTTGTAAGGGTTTGGTTTTCCTTTGGATGACAAAGGAGGACAATCAGCTTTGAGCCTGAAATGTTACGCCTTCCTCTAATGCAGAAATGACAGTGGAATTACAGCAGATAAAGATGGAGGGATCTTCAGACTAGACTTCCTTCCCATGGGCTGGCAAGAGCTGTCATAAACTACTTCTGCCAAACTTGTCCAACCTGTTTTTAGTGTCCCTAGGACAATCAGTGATTGAGACGCTAGAAGCAAGGAAGGGAATCTGTCTCCATGTTTGACAGCGTCTTTCCTAAAGCATGCTGTGTCTCTTAACAGCAAGGCAGACTTATAGTGGCTCCATTTCTAAGAAATTTTTATTTTCATTTTCAGATCATGTCACCATAAAGCTCGTAGTGCGTTTCCATGACATCTTCATTGCCTCTGTGGACTTCTCTTTCTATGACTGTGCTGCAGTGGCCCTGCTGTGGATATCGGCACCGTGAGCACCTGCGTTTTCTTGTCTGTAGTTATAGGGAGGGTTGCTGCCCCTTCCTCACTCGTCTTAGCAGCTGCTTTTCTATCCTTGTTCCAGGTGCCAGAAGTGCGTGAGCAGCCTCTGGGGATGTAACTGGTGCATCCAGCAGCACCTCTGCACCCACAAAGCAGCCTGTGAGGAAGGAACCATCATCTACAACGAAAGGGTGCGTCTCCCGCGCAGCCCCTACGTGCTGTTACAGCCTCAGCGAGTTGTGGGGAGTCAGATCTCTTCTCGGGTAGATTGGCAGCTGTCAGTCACATCAAGCAAAGGAGAGCTGCTGGAGCAAAGCCTCCTCTCGGAGCGTCGCGAGGCTCTGTGTCCCTGACGGTGCAAGGCCTTGCTGGGTTTCTGGGGAGGTGCCGTCAGACGAAGCAGGTCACCCTCCAGCCTGTGTTTTCAAAGAGAGGGACAGGAGAAAGCTGGCGGGGGAGCTGCAGGTGGGGAGGTGGAACCAGTTTGGGGCTGCCACAGGTGGCCTTGGAGTTCTGGGGGCATGAGGGCAGGCAGACCTCCCTCTGCATGGAGCTGAGTGTGGGAAGAGGGAATGTCTCTGGATCTTCTGCCCTGGGAGCATTCCCCCAGCCCACCCCATCCCAAGACAAGGTGGCATGAGATGCAGCTCTCATTGAAATCCAGGGGGTGAAGCAGCCTCTTGTGAACACTGCTGTGGGGAGTAACATGGAGTGGTTTTCTGCTTGGCTTTTATTCTGTTTCATGTTTTTTCTCTCTTCTCACCCCGCCATGTTGTTTTTCTCTAGGCCCAGATCCCAACCTCCAGCGTGTTTCCTTCCTCAGCAGCTCCCCTCACCAAGTCCTCTACCACAGCCCCGGCCACGGCCACAAAGCCCATCACTGCCCCGGAGCGTGTGGTACCGAGCACCATGCCCCCCACGGAGCCCCACCACGTCACGCTCCCCACAGCCTCGGATGTGACGACTGAGCCTGTGGAGACCCTCAGCTACACCTCCTCGACTCTCTCAACCGAAGCAGCCTCTCTCCAGGCCGTCACAGAACCCCCTCTGCCGCCACCAGCAGACAAACCTGCTGTCACGGTGCCCGAGACAACTTCTCCCCCTGCATCTGTCCTCACGAGCCCATCCAAAAACGTGGATGGTGCCGCCCTGCCCACCGAAGGGCCAGCCACGGCCTGGGAGCTGCGGGACAGCGTCCCCCCCACCACCCCCGGGGGTAGTCTTCTACCGACGTCTGCAGCAGCAATAACACCTTCTCCTCATCTCACCAGTTTCAGGTGGCCTCCGAATTCTTTTCCTACCACAGAGACACTGATGTCTGCCACCCCATCTCCCCAAACCCCCAGCCAGGTGCCGGGGGGCCCTGCTGTCTCTAAGGACTCTCCCGAGTTGCTGGGAACTGAATTGCTTCCTTCAGAGCTCCCGCCATCGGCAACCCCAGGCTGGCTGCTGGGGGAAGGCACGGAGCTGCAGGACACAGAGGACTGGATGGATTTGCTGCAGGCTGAGAATGACACATCTCCCTTCTCTGCTTCTACCCTTCTGTCGGGTGATGGTGATTCCTCGGAGAGGGATGTCCCTGACTTTCCCAGGATCCTCCACCCTGACCTCGACTATCAGTATGATGCCCCTGAGTTTTGGGAGGAGGTAAGTTGCTGGGTTTTGGAATCCACACTCTGAGGCTGTAACACTTTGAAATTTTGCTACAGATTGCTCATCTACTATTTCAGCACACGGGAGAGGCTGTGTCCTCTGAGATTGCAGAAGCTGACCCCTGTAATGTGCAGAGTGAGGAGTGGCAGCCTGAGGAAGAAAAATGTCTGTGAGGTTCCCAGGTGGAAATGCTGCCCCTGGGATGTCCGGCATATTCCCAGCTTCCTGCTGTTCTCCTCTTTGGTTCTTGTAACTTCATGGTAAAGAAGCGCAGCTGTGTTTTTGTGCAGGCAGGGCTCGTTTCTCTGTTGGCATGTTAGGCTTTGATTCCCTCTATCAGCCATAGAGGTCTCTTTCTCTAAAAACCTTTGTTTGTTTTCAGAATGAAGAGCTTAGCTGGGGTCCAGATGCATGTCCCTGTGTGCAGGGAATCCAGGGATCTTCGCTTTTTCCAGTGAACGTGGCGAGGAAGATAACCCTGCTGGGAAAGAACTTCCACCTCTATCAGGTAGTCAGCCCCATGCGAAATGGTGTTAATGCAGAGCAGTGCTTGGGCGCCCTGCCCACTGGGCTGCTAAAAGTACGTGTAAGATCCAGTTGTAGCTCTGCCTAGGTTTCTCCTGTTTGCAGAAATTCTTAGAGGAATGACCTGCTTCTGTGAATAAGGAATTGCATAGCTGGATTTACTGGTGGATGGGAGGTCACCCAGAGCAGGGAGAGCACAGGTGTGCTCCAGCCTGCAGGAGATGATCTGCATGCGCTTGGATTAAACTGCACCTGTGCTGCACTGTGGATGGTCGTTCTTGGAATAACATCCTTTCTGCTGATTTTGTCTCCATAAGGAAAATATAAATCATCTGTTCCCTCTCCTCTCTGGCATGCTCATGTTAATGTGGCTGTTCCTGTCATACCTGAAACTTCTGCAATGGGGAGAACCACCCTTGAAAGCTATGTTTCTTGGGTGTGCCTCTGATAAAAATTCCCTTTGCTTCTCGAGACAGAAGACTGATTTAGTAACCTTTTACAAACAACAGCCTCAGAACATGCAGCCCACAGACTAATGCTTACTTTATACTTGAAACCTGATATACCGCACTGCTCGGAGCAGCCGAGCTGGTTACAGATGCATATCCATCTTGTACAGGATGTGTCTCGGGAATTCAGTGGAAGATTTACAGGAGGGAGAGAGAAGAAAAATGCACTTAGTGCTTTTTGAGGTGCACTGCCCTAGTCTCTGCACTCCACTCTTCATTTCCAAACTAGAGTTTCCCAGCGCCATACAGGCATAACTTCACAGTCCCACTGGTTTCTCTTTAGTTCCTCCTCCTGTGCTGAGCTCTCCCCGTGCTGACGTAGGCATCCTCCCTTCTAGGTGTTTTGTTTTGTGTTGGTTTGCCTTTCGCACATGGAGGCAGCGACAGCATAGAGAGCCCTTGAATACAGAGTTGGCATAATGAGGGGAATGAGAGGAGCGCGCTGCTTGCACAGTCAGTGGCTTGGTAAAAGAACTGGAGAGGCAGGAACACGCTGTCGTGTAGCAGGAAGCTCCGTGTAGTTGAGAAATGGCACCATGTGTATCTTCTCTGCAGGACCAGCAGTGGGACTATCAGTGTGTCCTGAATTTGGAGGGGAGGACAGTGGTGATGGATGCTTACGTGGAAGGAGAAGAAACAAACCAGTCCCTCTGCTATATCACCTGCCAGATGAACCAGGTGAGTGCTTGGAGTACAACACCATTCCAGAGTACACACTGGTGTACAGGCTGGAAGGCAAGCTCTTTGGAGAAAAGAGCATATTTTGCAAAAATATTTGGAGAATATGAATCTCCATATCTCTGAGTCACCACCCATTGCAGCCTGCCAGGACAGCGCCACTTCTGCTTTAGCTTGAGGCACTGTTGTTCATGATTCTCTGGATCGTGACTTCTGTGATGGTGGTTCTTCTGTGAAAAGAAAAATGCTGTTAATACCAGTTTTGTTCTTAGTGGTGGATTGGAAGATTAACGGGCAAAATTAAAACAGCCATGTACATGTCTGGATGATGTGTGGATTTTACTTCGGGCAAGATTGCCTAGCAGAGGCAATATTTTTAGTTCACAAACTCATACAGTTAAGGGAAAGAAACACCATAGGCTCTTGTGCACACGAGCCCTGCAGACCCGTTGTAACCTACATCCTCAGCTCTACTAGAATTGCAGAAATGCCAGCTTGAGCAGTTTTCTAGGCAGGTGGCTTGCAGATAGGAATTAGCCATGTAGGAATGCGGTTAGGAAGGTAGACAAGTATTGTCATGAACACGCATTTGTTTTCAATGTTCATCCTAGTGAAGCAATGCCTGCTGCTCTGTCTAGAGCAGAATTGTGACTGTGTGCTAATCAGTGAGCACAGGCTGTGCTCCCGCTGCCCCAGCTAGGGCTGCCTTGTCTGCACTCACAGGAAGCTCTGTATAGGCTGTGTGTGCCGGTGCACTGTGCAGGATGGATGCTGATGCTTTTTGCCTGTTCAGCTGGCTTGTTTGTGTCTCTACTAAGTCCTTTGTCTTGCTGGTCTTTGTCTTTGCAGTACAGTTACACAGCGCCTCAACTTGAATTCAACGCTGTGGTGTTTGTGCAGAGGCAGCGACACCTGCGAGTGGACAGTGCTGCAGATCTTCACGGTAGGAGTGCAACAGCTCCCCAGCAAAAAGACAGCAGATGGGGTGGAAGAGAAACCCTTGAATGAGGCTTTTTGCATCTGTAGTAGTCCTAGCACAGGGAAACTAAGGAGAACATACAGCCTCATTTCTGTTCCTTGGAACAGGAGGGGGTTCTGTGCAAGATGCCAGGTTGTAGATTATTCTGTGCCCTTGGGGATGTTTGCAGATACCTCTGAGTTTTTCTTCTTTGCAGTGACTTTTTACAACTGCTCTGTGGGACACACTGATTGTAGCCGCTGCCAAACAGCTGACTCAAAGTACAACTGTGTGTGGTGCGGAGGTGACAACCCCAGCTGTATCTTCAGAGGCTCCTGCAAGGAAGAGATAGAAGACCTGTGTCCAGCACCTCTCATTCACTCTGTGAGTAACTTGCTCGCTAGTGTACTGCACCGGGGGCAAGGAGGGCTCCGTTCTCCAGTGGAAATCAAAGGGCTGCGAACGCAGAGTGTGAATGGTGCAGCTCAGTCATACATGGGCCACGGGAAGAGCCAGTTAGTCCTATTCTGCCGTGATCCCTTGGTGTTGTGAGGATGATTGACTTCTGTGCTGGGCTTTCAGTTTGCTGATAGAGAACTGGGGAAGGATGCATTTGTGTCTCATACGAGCTGAAACTGGCACGCCAGAAGGAGCAGAATCATTCAGAAGCTGGGAAAGGGTCCACAGCTTGGATCCTCCAGCTGTCCCAAGCCAGACCCTGAAACAGGTTGGCCCAAATGAGCCTGGGGCAAAGGAGGGAAAAGCCTAACGGTAATGGCCCAGCAAGGATAGTAAAGACATGACAGGTTACTGGAATGAATTACTTTTGTCTGTTTATTTTAAATGTTTCTTGCTAACTGCCACATGACAAGTGTCTGTAGCCATGTGTCCCTTTTGCTGTCAGCTTGTCCTCCCTCCGGTGGCACACAACATCCATGTGCTGCATCTTGTCTTAGTTTATCTTGGATGCTGCTCAGGGACAGAGCTTTCACGTTTGTGCAGCATGCAATTCATCGTCGTACTGATGCTGAGGGGGGAATGGTGCTTGCTGCTTCAATACTAGTCACGTGTATTGGCTTGTGCATTGCCACTCTTCAGCAGAAATGCCCCGTGGAGTGGTCAGCATGTTGATGAGAAGGCAAAGCAGGGCTGTCCTTGCCTTAGAAGTCTAGAGTGGATTATCAGCTCTGGGGGGGACTGCTGGCAACAGCGAGGTATGGGAAAGAAGGCTCCAACCGTGGTGTTCATTATGGCCTTTCTTCTGAGGAGGGTGCAAGCTGGTACTAGTCCAAGCCAGCAGAAGGAATCCATAGCAGTGACCCAACCAGGCAGAGCTTGTAATGGGGCAGCTGAAGGGCCCTGTGCTGTAGATCAGTTGCCAGACTGCAGAGGTCTGAGATACTATGACATTGACACATGCGCGGATGTCTTTGCAGGTGTACCCCCTGTCTGGACCAGTGGAAGGTGGCACTAGAATCACCATCACTGGCTCAAACCTCGGGCAGAAACATCAAGACATTGCAGAAACTGTCACTGTTGCAGGAATTCCCTGTGCCGTAGATGCTCAAGAGTATGAGATCTCTAGCAGGTAGAGTATCTGTGGAACCTCCTCCCAGAGGCAGGCGCTGACACCAGCCTGAGATGTCATTGCCTGTGCTGTAGCAGGTACTGAGCCTTGCCCACACCCCAGGGAGTGTCCCTGGGTAAGGTCACTGATTAGTCACTCAGGCAGTGACCTCAGAGAGACGAGGTTGTGTACAAGGCGATGGCCAAACAGCGCTGCTGTGTGCCGACCACGCTGCCAGCGCAGAGCCCGCAGGCTGGCCGGATCAGGGAATCACAGGCTCAGAACCACGCAATTTCATGGGTGTCTGTCCCAGCCACAGGGTGACTTCAATACAGCGAAGGACAGGGCTTGTGCAAGTGTCACTGCTAGGAAAATATCCTGACCATGTTAACACAGGGTGAGGATGGGAATTGAGTGGTCAAAGGTAGGGCACAGATTCTTGCCTCTGCGTGAGTGGGCACACCCCTAGACTGTCGCTCTTCACTTGCCAGCCAGACTTCCACCTCCCAGGAACAAACTCAGTGAAAGAACCCTCTAGACGAGGGACAGACCAGGGAGTCCTAGTGGGCCCTATGCCACTTTGGTGGCCAGGAGTGCCTGGCAGGTCACACAGTACTAGTGAAAGTAGTGGCTAAGGAGGAGGATGAGAAGCAGAAAGACCCGTCCTGCTGCATCCAGCCGATGCCAGTGATGAAGAACTGGGTAGCTGGTGTGATGGCCAGGGCAGGACCACCGAACAAGGCAGGGTAGTTGGGTGTTGAGAGGTGTGACTGGGGGGTTGCCAGGAAGCAAGGAGAAAGGAATATTTGTGTAGTTGGCCTGTGGCAGGGCAGGTAGGTGGGAACCTTGGACAAGGGAGGGAGAGGAGCCAAGCAACCAGCAGAAGAGGAGAGCAATTGTGAGTAACCTCTCATCAGAGCTATCACAAACCCATCTTTCCATTCCATGGTAGCAGTAGTTGTAGCACCCTTCCCTCTGGGAGCCAGGTAAGATCCTGCTGGGAAATGGCTGCTGTGTTGAGCACTGTTGTCCTGTCTGTGCGCCTTGTTTGTCTGGATCCATCTGCTTTCTGTTTTCATCCTAGAATTAGAGCATAATATTCCTGGGGTTAGCACTGTCTTTGTTCTATATCTGTAAATCACCTGGCATCACAGGGTCCTGGCTGGGGACTGCACTGCCCAAGTTCCAATTCCTGAGCCTTTTTGGTTGAGGGGATGTAGCTGTGAACCAGGAACCCCCTCCTGAGCAAGGCCCAGGCAAAATTAATCTCCTGCTGTGTAGGAAGGCTGGGAAGTCTCCTGCAGAGTAATTTTTCTGTTAGCAGATCAGTGCTGTAACATGGGATTCCTCACTGCCCTCTACAACCTGACTTTTTGCCTTGTCAGCATCTCCCGTACCAAATGAAAGGGCTGGGAAGAATGGGTGGTGCAGATGGGGGAACTGGCGGGTCCCAGAGGCCACTGGGTGAAGACCAGTGCCAACTAAACCCTACAGTCCGGAGTTTTGTTCTGCATCAGACACAGCTCTGATGTGTGGATTGACCACTGCTAGCCTGGGTCACTCCAACGTTACTGATTTGATCAGCTCTGGATAATAGCAGAGGTCTTGGACTCTTCATGTGTCTGTGATACAGGGGGCTTCATCCTGTCTGTCCCAAAAGGAATAATCTTGGATAGGATGGGCCTGCTTGGAACTGCCCCCTGCTTTTTTCTGCTGCACCTAATCCAGCTTTTAAAGGTGTTTCTCAGTGTTCAGCTGGATATTCTGAGCATGTGATAAGGCTGAAAGAAGGGAGCTGTGGTTGCTGGATGGTTTTAGGAGATGATGCAATGGATGCAGCTCACCTGCTCTCCCGTGGTGTGACACTGTTCGTGGGTTGTCCTGCAGCATCGTCTGCGTCACTGGCGGCAGCTGGACCGAGAGATTTGGGCACATTGTGGTGGAAGTGCCTGGAGGAGGACGTGGAGTTTCTGGGCATATTTTCACCTATCAGGTAATGTGATTATCGCTTCTTTAATACCTCTCCCTGTTCGTCCAGTATCTCTGCTAAATGACTGTCTATTGCGAGACTTTATGGGACTCTACCAGGCACTTGCTGGTGGTGTTTTTATCTGATTTTTCTGGCGTTTGTGTTGGGTGGTGCTTTTTGGGGTTGTTTTGGTTCGTTTTTCTTTTTTCCCCCCTCTTTAGATTATAAGAACAGCTGTACAAAGTAATACCAAAGATTCTGCAGTCTAGTGATTTTTTTTCTTTTTTTTTTTTTGGACAATGTTAACTATTAAATGCTTAAAGAAAGAGGAGAAAATACAGGGTACCTTTCTGATTTGGAATTTTTTTTTTTTCAATGGATTACTTAACATCTCACTAAGACTTCTGACTTTCCTTTTATTAATTTGCAAATTGCTGCTTGAACACACTTTTAGCTTCTGACCTTCAGCAGCTAGTAGCAGTAAGTCCAAAGTTACTGTGCCTTCTATGGGGAAATGTTTCCTATTATTTTTAAACACATTTCTGATAACTTTTTAATATCTTAAACCCAGCAACTATGAAATAAAATTTAAGTAGTTTTTTGATAGAATGCTTTGCTTTTCATCCTTGCTGTGCAACTTTCAAGTTATGTACCTAGTTGCGTATCTCCCTGTCCCACGGGAAGGGGAAAGAGATGCCTGCAAAGTCATAGGCTGTTCCGGTTTTGGCTGTATAGAACCATTTTCTATTCTGGATTACACTTGCTGCTCTTCTCCTGGTGTTGCTTCTGTTATCACCTTTTTGAGGCAGGGTGATGCGAACTGCATGCTATGTTCAAGACACAAGAGCAAAAGGAATTTTTACTGTGGCATAAAAATCCTTTTTCTTAATTCCCTTCCCAGTAATTCCCCACCGCTTGGTGTGTTTTTGTTGAGATCTGTGCTTACAGCTGGTAGAGCTGTTGTAGGTACCAAAGCACTCTTGAACAGGCAGGAGCTATTTCAAAACTCCCAACCGTGTACATATGGCTGGGTTGCTTTTTTGCTGTGGTCTCCCTGCTTCTTTTCGCTTCATGGATTTTACTCTTCATTTATCAGCAGTTCCACTCAGCCTGGTTCCTCTAAATTTTGCTGCAGCTCCTCAGTGGTACTAAGTTTTTATTACTCTAAATAATTTATCAAATTTCATTTCCCCCTTCCAGGTCACCTACAAGTATGCTTAACAGCACCGGTCTCAACACAAATTCTTAGGGCTCCCTGCTGGTAATCTCATTGACTAGACAAGCAGACAATTTATTTGCTACCTTGTTTTTCCCAACCTGAGTTATTAATCCAGTTACTGATCTGAACAATCCCTTTGAACTGCTAATCCTAGGGTTTGTTTGCGAGGCTCACATCTCTGCTGTTTGTAGCATCCATCTGCCTTTTGCAGTCCATGGAAGGACTGGTTCCCGATCCATGGTTCCTGCCAGTGTGGTTCAGCCCTCCTCTGTTGCCTCTGCTCCGTCAGGTCGCTGCTGGAGCCTAGCTGAGGTCTGCCTGTGATTGGGATCTGTAGCTTCTATTTTTAGAGCACTGGAGGCCACTGAACATGTTCTGCTGTTTTCCTTCCTTGCCTTATCTTTTGAGGTCCTTGTCGCTCACCTCTTCTTTTTTTTTCCTTTTTTAATTTTTTTTTTTCTTTTTCTTTCCCCTCTTCCAGAACCCAGAACTGAAATCCATTGTACCAACTCAGGGCCCCAAAGCGGGAGGAACCTGCCTTACCCTTCTGGGCTCGAAGCTGCTGACCGGGCATCCTAGTGAGATCAGTGTCCTCCTCGGAGACCTCCCTTGCCACATGTAAGCTCAGAGCCTGCCGATGCACTGGCTGTGCACTGCCCCGCCTGCTTCCCAGAGCCCTGCGATGCTGCCTGGCTCAGCCCTTAGCATGGGCTGTTGGAGCTCTGCTCCCCTCCGTGTTCCAGGAGATCCTCCCCTTGAGGGTCATGGAGCAACCTTGACCATCTTGCGTTCCTGCCCATGTTCCCTTGGATGTGAACAGTGCTACGTGGCCTCTGCACGTCACTTGGCAGGACCATCCCCCATCCTGACAGCTCTGCTTTTGCTGGTTCGGAACTGCAGTTGACTCCTGCAGACTAACACTAAGAGCTGCTCATTCTCTTGCATCCTGGGACACGTACACCTGACAGCACCGCTGCTGAGAAGGTGCACGTGCCTTGGTAGCATGCTTCCAGTCTCTTCACTCTGGACAGTGGCTGTACCTGCTTTTTGCCCCCGTGCTGCTCAGTGACAACTGGCCAGCAGTTATTGCTTGCTTAGATAAGGCACAAGACCTTTCAGCATTAAATTTAGGAAAATATCAGAAGAGGTTTGCAGACTGTCTGCCAAGTGCAAGGCATAATACTATCAAATCTGTCTCTGCAGTGGCTGTGTTGATTCCTTGTTCTCTTTTCTGTCTCTCCAAGCCTCTCTGAGATGACAGAGGATCAGTTGGCATGTCAGACGAGTCCCAGCAATGTGTCCACTGAACTCCCAGTCACTGTCAAATATGGGGACCAAGAGCGGAAACTGGAAGGTTCCCTCTTCAGATATACTCTGGATCCCAACATCACTTTTGCAGAGCCACCTAAAAGCTTCCTCAGGTAAGAAGACTGAGTGCACCTTCCCCAGGGCTGTGTGCTGGGGCAGATACTGCAACACCAAGTGCATCTGTTTGTGGAGTAGCACTTTAGAGTAAAGCCAGACTTGCAGAAATGAGCATGAGCAGAAGGGTGGGAGCATGGGAAGGAGAGAGCTAATGAATAACAGGTGAGTGAGCTCAGCTACTTTTCTCTTTCAGTGGAGGGAGAGTGCTCAGAGTTCATGGATACAACTTGGATGTTGTACAGAAACCGAAGATCCGAGTTACAGTTTCTCCATCTGAACGCCGGCGCCGAGGACTGGGACGATGGCGCAGAATCATCCCAGACACCGAGTGCCCTGAGGATGCTCTGTGCAGCGTCCAGCAGGTAGCATGGCAAAGTGCTGAGTGGAGCTGAGGGTGCACAAGGATTGATTCCACTCTGGAAGTGGGCTTTTCTGTCCCTAGGGCTTTTCCCCCTACTTGCTTGGATCGTATCAACAGTCTTGGTCAAGCAGAAGAGATCTCTGCCAGACTGAGAGGTTAAGCACTTTCACAAACATTTCCATGAGTTGGGTCTGCCTCTGCTTAGAGACGTGCAGGACTTGTGCTGTGGGACAGAAGCAGCAGGGCAGCAGTGTGGAGATAAATAAATCTACAACTGAGCCAGAGAGCTTGTGTGTCTCAGCATGTCTATGCTCCAGACTCTTTTTTGCACAGTTCAGTCCACCTCTATAGCCCCTGGGCTCTCTTTCACTCCGAGATACAAAACCAGGCAGAGTTCAGTGAAATTACCGGTTCCAACATTTTCTTCTCTCCTGCTGCCAGTGTCCCCAGATGGGTCACTACAGGGGTATTGATGTGACCATCAAGGCCACAGAGCATGCAGCAGAATCTGCAGGGGTAGAGGGTGTTTGGCAGCCAGAGTACAAGGAGGATTTGCATTATTAGTGCAGTTGATGGAGGGCTTCCTGTACATAAAGTGGGGGAATATGCTCCTGATGCACATGCATCAATAGTAGCTGGTTTTACCCATCTTCTGAGGAAGGCCTATGTGAGTGTAGGGGAGGGAAAAACAAATTACTCTAATACTTTCATCAAATGTATAAAACATACCCAACTGGGTGAAGGAACACTTCTTTCACAGAAGCATTCAGGCTAGGAAATTCAGCCTGTTCTGTCCGAGCAGGGAGATCTAAAGCTTGTCGCTCTCCAGACTTTGCTGCCAGGGGAATGTCAGAGCTGATTCCCCCTGCTGAGACCTGGGTACTTGCAACAAAACCAGTGCTATGAAAACTTTCTTTAGAGGAACATGGGAATTCCTCAGATCTTGAATTTTTCACTCTGCAATTAAGCAGAGTTCCTTTGGCATCGCTCCAGATGAGAGGACTGCAGGCTGGCCCAGATTGCTCAGGGCTGGGAAGTATTGCAGAGCTGCAGGAGAAGCATTCGTGTCTCACTACTGACACTTTTTTCCCCTTTTGCATTTAGTTTGAAGAACCATGTCTTGTTAACTCCTCTTACCTGATCCTGTGCAAAACTCCAGCCATTAACCTGCTGTTGCGATCCGTCCATATCAAACTGGAATTTATTCTGGATAATCTAAGCTTTGATTTCAACTCATTGCATCCCATGCCCTTCTCTTACGAAGTCAACCCCATCCTAAAACCACTGAACGCTGAGGACCCTGCCAAACCGTATCGTCACAAGCCAGGAAGCGTCATCTCTGTGGAGGTAACACAAAAACTAGCTGGAAGTAGTGTTCCTTGTAATATTAGTACTAAATAAAGCCCACATGCTATTCGCAGCTGCTGGCTTTTCTATAACTTCTGAAGGTTCCTCTGTAGAAGTAACTTAGGTGTAAAAGAATCCTGGCAGTAGGGAAGACCTGTTGCTAGGTGGAAGTAGGAAAATCACTCTTTAAAGATGATGTGGAAGGCGAGAGTGGCTAATTTTTTTTCTGTACATGTGAAAAGAAAATCTCTGAGATATTTCTGTATGGAAAGGTACTTCTAGTCCAGTACTCATTAAGAAAGTTAATGGCTGCAGCTGGAGATGCACTTGCTCCACTTGCTCTTTTTTGCATACGAGTGAAAACGATGAGGATGTTCTAGTCTAGAAATGGCTGGAGTGCTGTTTCACATCTGTTCCAGGGGGAAAATCTAGATCTGGCTATTTCCAAGGATGAAGTTATGGCTATGATTGGGGAAGGGATCTGTGTGGTAAAGACACTAACAAGGAATCATCTCTACTGTGAGCCTCCCTCTGAGCAGCCAGCTCCACGGCACCGCACGAAGCGGGAGGGCACAGACTTGCTCCCGGAGTTCACGGTAAGGAATCAGCAGCACTGCAAGGAATCCTGTCGCTTGTTGGAGCACAAGCAAGAAGTAGTGGTGGAGGCAGGGAGTGGGATGGGAAGTGGAAGAAAGGCAGAAGCCCTGGTGGGGGGCAGGCGAGGTCCCGGGGGTAGCAAGGAGCTGCTCTTGTTCTCGATTCTTGACTCTGCTGTGCCAAACATTGCCTGAAAGCAAATGGTACAGCTGGGTTAGGAGTTGTGCTGTGGCGCAGCTTGGCTGGAGTGCGGTATGCTCTCCATGCCCGTTCTGGAGAAGCCCCGTGGCTTTGCATTTCATTGCTGCATTGAGCTTACGTCATGGCACGTGCTTTCCTACAGGTACAGATGGGAAACCTGAACTTCCTCCTGGGCCGAGTGCAGTACGACACAGAAAGCCCGCTCACCTTCCCGCTGGAGGCACAGATTGGCCTGGGTGTTGGTGCATCCTTTGTGGCACTGATTGTCCTGGTCATCGTCTTCATATACAGGTAAGAAACTCTGGCATTGTACAAGGCCTTTAAGTTCCTCTGCAACATTATTCAGCGGATGTGGCCAAGCGCGTACATCCTGGGCCTAAACAAGGTCCCAGTTTTCTTTGTTTTGTGCCATATTCTGAGCCCCTGGTGTTGCTGGATATGTGAGGCTTGTTGCGGCTCCGGGTCACAGCCTGCACAATGGTTCATTCAGAGCCCACAGCGAATGAGTGTTCCAAGAGACACATCTAGATTACAGAACACTGTTTGGTGTCCTGCAAAGATGTTCTGTAAGAAACCACCTCAGCACCAATTGCCCTGGAGTCTTTGGCAGCAACGCAACGGTTGGCAAGGGCAATCCCTGGGCTAGGGCCCCTGGGAACAATTCTGCTTCTTATTGCAGGAGGAAGAGCAAACAGGCTCTGAGGGATTACAAGAAAGTTCAAATCCAGCTGGAAAATTTGGAAACAAGTGTTCGGGACAGATGCAAAAAGGAATTCACAGGTCAGTCACTGAGCTCCTAGGTTCTTGCAGCTTCAGGGAAGACTGAAGAACCACTCTCAGCCCTACCTCTCTTTCCATTCCTGCACGCTTGTTGGGGTAACTCAGAGCAGGCAGTAATTCTATCCTGTGCCAGTGTGTTGAAACATATAGCCAAATTCTTCCATTTTTAATTTTTCTCTTTAATTCAGAGCACAGTGATCTATACAGACCTTTCTGATTCTCAGTTCATCTTCCAGACTCAGATGAAGAGCTAAAGGTCAAGAAAGCACACTTGGAGAGATCTTAAGGACAGTTAGACCAGTCTTTGTGTAGGGCAAGTTGAATTACACCCCGTGTTCTGGGCCCACAAACCCTGTGCTTCAGCTGCTCACAGCCGTGAGCCCTGGCGTGGGAGACCTGGGGCTCTGAAACCATGCAGGTGACTCAGGCTGTAATCCCCAGCTCATGGGGGAAGCAGTGAGGAGCAGGAGATCTCTCATACTCTATCTAATGTAGGTAACGCCTGTAACCACAGATCTGTGCTGAGCAGTGGCTTCCTCTTTATGAAACTGGAAGCCAGCCCCCAGCTGTAAATGAGAATAATCACCAAATTCACCTTTTGGTTCCTCCCCAAGGCTGGGAGTTTCCTCATGCAGCTTCTCCCAGTGCCTCGTCTAGTTTATGTTCTAGCAATGGGACCCCAGTGTGGCTCTTCCTGACAGGAAACATCCTTCCTCTTCCTCTGTCCCATCCTGCTGGCCCTGTTCCTGCACTCCCCTCATGCTCTGCACCACCAGTCGTGCGACCATGTCACCAACCTCATGGGCATTTCCTTTCCCTCAGACCTGATGACTGAGATGATGGACCTCACCAGTGACCTTGTGGGCACAGGAATCCCCTTCTTGGACTACAAGTCCTACGCAGAGCGCATTTTCTTCCCGGGACACCGTGAATCACCGCTGCAAAGGGACCTGGACATCCCCGAGTGCCGGCGGCAAACTGTGGAGCAGGGCTTGGTGCAGCTCTCCAACCTGCTCAACAGCAAGCTCTTCCTCACCAAGGTAAGGTCCTTCTCTGCTTGCAGCCTGCTGCGGGGTCAGGGCCCCGTCACTGGCAGCTGGTTCATTCCTGAATAACTCCCTGCAGCACCACCAGTAGCTGTGAGCACCTGGTTTTCAGCAGATTTGAACACTGGCTTCTCTTTCTCCCCCTCAGTTCATCCACACTCTGGAAATCCAGCGCACTTTCTCTCCAAGAGATCGAGCCTATGTGGCATCGTTGCTCACTGTGTCACTGCATGGGAAGCTGGAGTACTTCACTGACATCCTTAAAACACTCCTGAATGACCTTGTGGAGCAGTATGTGGCCAAGAACCCCAAGCTGATGCTGCGGAGGTGAGTGAGCCAGTCATGGTCCCACTGAGGGGTCCCTACCCGAGGGGACAGAGTCTTTGTGCCCAGCTGGCGAGCTCTGAGACTCCTGTGAGTAGGATAATATCATGGCACGGGCTGCAGCTGTGAGACCGGTCTGTGTCCAGACAACACACACCAAACAGGAGGAAGCAGTAACAATGAGACCCCTCTCTGCAGTCAGCAATTGGCAGGGAATGTAGCAGGAAAGGTGTGGAAAGAGTAGGAAGCTGGAGATGCCCACCCCAAATTCCTCTTCCTTTGAAGCTGCTGTACATTCACTCTCTCCCTGTGTTCAGGAACTGGGGCTCTGCCAAGTCTGCTCATCTCACTTTGCTGTTTAGAGGTCCCTGGGCTCGCAGTCATGCCACATTTGGAAGCTAAACTGAAATATCTCCTGTGTTTGGATCCCCATTAGCCTCCTGTCTGGTCCATTCTTCTCATCTGAACAAATTTTCCTTGTTTGAGACCTGCCAGAGGCTCTCCCCTGTCCCCTGGCTGCTTCTCTCTCCACTTCTGTGATTTGGTGCCTCCCTCAGGCTGAAAAGTGCCTCAAATAAGTGATATCAAAAGCATTAACCTTCCTGGTCTCTAAAGTCCTTTTTTTCCTCTCCTTTGATCCTGTATCATCATTTATTGTGCTCTTTTCTCAAGGGGAGTGATCTCTATCTCCAAATCCCTCCCTGCTCTGCACCGTATTCCTGTGACCAACCTATGCTCTCTTTCAGGACAGAAACAGTTGTAGAGAAGCTGTTAACCAACTGGATGTCCATCTGCCTGTATGCATTTGTGAGGGTGAGCTCTTTGTCCCTTTGTGGTGTAGAGAGGCCAAAAGAGGGGCTGAAATAGCGCCAGAGTCACCCTGTATTTCAGGGTGGGGAATGGGAGAGCTGGGCTGCTTGCTGGGGTGAGGGGTGCTTAAACTGCATTAATACCACTCCGTGTTTCCAGGATGTCTCGCCAGACCATGGAGGGCTCAGTGTAGCTCCTTTATCTTGAGATGCACTGGCCACAGGCTGGTCTGTGCGTGGAGAGGACAGATTCTGATCTAATTCCTTTTCTGGAGAGGGGGTGGCAAGGGGAACCTCTCGGATTAATGACGCGGAGGCAGAGCAATGCCTTGGGCTTGTGCATCCCCCCGGTAGCTGGTCCGTGTGTGCGCTTTCCCTGTGCCTGGAGCAGGAGCTGTGGGCAGAGGCTCTGTCGCTGCCGTGGCTTGGCTGCTGTACCGCAGTCCTGCTGCTCCGCTGCTCACATATCCACATTTCCAGGCTGTTGGGCTCTGCTGGGAGCAGCAAGCTGAACTTCTCACAGGTGATACTCCTTCCTTTCTGTGCCAGGACTCTGTGGGAGAGCCCCTTTACATGCTGTTTCGAGGAATCAAGCACCAGGTGGACAAAGGGCCAGTGGACTGGGTGACAGGGAAAGCCAAATACACCCTGAATGACAACCGCCTTCTGAGAGAGGACCTGGAGTACCGCACTCTGGTAAGCACCAAATCTTTTGTTCCCTCTGGGCTCTCTGGTGCACCAGGGCTGAATGTCTCTGCTCCCAGTATTGAGACAGAAGTGCAGCATCCTGCCACTGGCTCCTGGGAGCCAGGTTTATCCCAGCAGCGCAGTTCCATAGATGACAAGAGCTCTGCTCAATCAGGCACTTTTCCCCTAGGCTGAGAGGAGCCGTCAGCACAGTAATCTGGTGTGTGTGCTGTGCTCTGTGTCTAGAAACAAGGGGATGGAAGTGTAGGTGGCACATGGAAGCCCCTCCCCAATGCTGTTGAACTGGCTTCCAGCTCTTGACACAAGACTGAGAGCACCATGTTTAACATCTGTGATGTTTGCTTTTCTGAAACTCTCCCAGTGAAAGGACTAGCTGTCAACTTGCCTTAATGCCAACCATCAAAGGTGTAAATGTGTCAGATGTAATCTTATCAGCTGAGGAGCTGCAACCTTTTCTTTTCTTCCCCAGACCTTAAATGCTTTGACCCAAGCAGGAGTTGCTGCGGGAGGCGCAGAGGACTCCCAAGGGATTTCTGCAAAAGTGCTCGACTGTGACACCATAACACAGGTGAAGGAGAAAATCCTCGATCAGATCTACAAAGGGACGCCGTACTGTCACCGACCAGACCCAGACACCCTGGACCTCGGTGAGCAGAACTCCTTGGTGCCAAAACTCAGTGAGGAAGTGAAGAGTGGTCGTTTGCTATCTGTGCACAGCGCCCTGGCATGCATGACATTTGTCATCCTCTGCTGAGTGTGCACAGTCGCTGCCCAAGGATTTTGCACTCTGGCTGGACGCAACAAGGCGTGATGCAGGAAAGAGGCAGACAGCCTGAGGCAGGGGTGGGAAAGGAGCAGCTGGGTCCAACCCCTTCCGTTGTTTCATGGTGTTCTTTGCCAGACCCAGACCATGGCAATGGCTTGGTCAAGGGGACACAGGGAAAAAAAAAAAAAAACCCATGAAGAATGTGTAGGAGGGGAGGAAGATTTGAGTGCAGCACAGAGATGCTATAGTCAGAGGCTGGCTCTTCCTGCCGGTGGAGTCCATGGCAGCATCTCAGTCATGTATGTCACGGGGGATTTTACCCACAGTGGTTCATGAAAGGTAGGGCTTACATGGTGAGAGGAACCACTCAGTTTTCCATCTTCTTCGTTCTTTGGCTGTTGTTGAACAGCGCTGACATTGATAGATGAGCAGGTACTGGGGGAATAGTAGCTAATAAGGACCTTGGGTGTGTATTTGTGGTTTGGATCACCTGCCTGAAGAGTCACAATCTGTCAGAATTTGTAGGAACTTGGTGTGTAGAACCTGGGAGGCCATGAGGCTGCCTGTCCTGGTGCTCAGAGAGACTGTCCTGTGACAGCAAGACTCAGCGTTGTTACAGGTTATGTGGTCTGTGAAATAGCATGGGGAAAGGTTGACGGGGATTAGGGAGTGTGTAACGAGGTCAGGCAGGCTGAAGCACAGCAGACTTCAGAGATGCCTCAAATTAACAGTTTATCTTCTCATTTTCTGTCTTCTAATGGCTGCAGAGTGGAGATCAGGGCTGGCTGGTCATCTGATACTGTCCGACGAGGATGTGACATCTGTTGTTCAGGGAACTTGGAAGCGCCTGAACACTCTTCAGCATTACAAGGTCAGAACTCCTTCTACCATTGCCTTGTCTATCCTCTTCTACCCACAGTTATGCTCTATTTGTGGCTCTGGCTCCTGGTAGGTCCAAATTACAAAGTAGGTGATGACGCACTGATCTGCAAAGTAGTTTCTAGGAATGCAAAGGTTTTTTTTTTTTAGCTACCTTGCACCAATGTGTCACATCTTGCACCGATATTCCTTGCTGCAACATATTCTAGATGTGAATGACCTCAGTCTATGAGTATTGTAATCTTCGTCATACTTTGCGCATCATTTTTTTAGTTGGTACAAATAAGATTCTCTCACCATCAGGAAAGATTGTGCCTCAAAAATCCCTGTTTCTGTCCCTGTTTCTAGTAGGGGTACAGTCTGTTTTGGTCTACAAACACTTGCCTGTTGTGCTCATGAGAAACATGCCATTTGTTTTGAATGTTGATTTTTGCTTGTGTGCAGGTGCCTGATGGAGCAACAGTAGCGCTGGTCCCACGCCTGACCAAGCACATCCATAGGGAGAATCAGGATTACATCCCAGGAGAGAGTGAGTTTGATGTCCTGTTCTCATCAAAGGATTTTATAGCACTTGCCAGTTAGCGGGCCAAGTCTCTTGCCGTAGCCCCAGCGTTATGCTGCTAGAGAAGGCTGATACGTGATTTGGACCCTCGTAGGATTGTCAGGAAACTGAAAGCTTGGGCAGGTGAGATGAGAGGAAAGCTAGGCTGGGCATGAAAACGCAGGATGAGAACAGTTCTCTGGTTCTGCCTGAGCGCAGTCTGCAACCTGTAGGAATCTTAATACCCTCAGGGGCTGAGCATGGCCCGAGGGTGGTGATGGGACGCCAGGCAGTTCCCTTACCATGGATGCTCCTGTGGTGCAAGGCACAATAGCTGCAGGCTGCATTTTAACAGGTTCAAACTGGACATGGAAAAAAAATTTATTCAGACAAAGGGTGGTGCAGCCCCAGAACAGACCACTGGGGTGGTGGGGGATCTCTGCTGCGGAAGTTTCCAAGACCTTGAGGGTTTTCGGTGGACAAAGGCAGCGTGCTGTAGGGCTAACAACAGTTGTACTCTGTGGGGAAAGCTGGACAGAGGCCTCCAGAGGTTCCTTCCCATTTGTGTTTCTGTCATACTGTGAAATCTTGCTTCCTTGGGGCTCACCTGGCCAAGCTCTGCTGTGAGAGAACTCACACGCATCTGTAAACAATTGTTTGTTTTAGAAACACCGATGCTGGAGGATGCAGATGAAGGTGGGATCAAACTTTGGCACCTGGTAAAACCAACAGAAGAGCCAGAGCTTCCCAAGCATCGTCGTGGGAGCTTAAGAGATCGGGAGCGAGCCAAGGCAATCCCGGAGATTTATCTGACACGTCTACTCTCAATGAAGGTGAGAAGAAGCACAGATTGTGTTGTGCTTGGGATCTGGCCTTCCTTCATATCCTCTGGCAGATTGCAGGGGTGTGTATGACGATGAAGAGTGAAGAATTATGAAGATGCACGTGCTGGTTGTTTCCCCTCCGATCCCAGCACTGCAGTGCCAAACTTCTACTGATAGGTTGAGTTTTGCAGAGCCTCTAGGAGAGTGAGAAATGGTTTTATCCCTGTGTCCACCCCGTGTTTGTCTTTGTGTCCCCCACAGAAAAAAGCAGGTACTCTGTGCTTCGCAGCAGTGTCGGCTGGGCTGCTGCATCTGCTCACTTTCCACCCCACCCAGGGCCAAAAAGATAGGACTGCCCCGTTACCTGCTGCAGCAAGGTGATGCTAACAGCACACACCAGCCATGTACAGGTTCAGCTGCAGTCATACATCAGGCAAAGCGCCTACTCACATTCTCCATTTTGCTTTTTTCCAGTGTCATTGTTATAAAATTGACCCAGAAACTTGTCCCCCTGCTCTGTTCTCCAGAAAGGATCAGGTTTTGGCATCCAGGTTCCCCTGCTTGCAGTCGTACGGTTCCTCAAGGGCCAGCCCAGGCACTTTGCCAGGCAGTGCCTGTGTTCTTCCCACATTTACTGAACTTCCTCTTGATGCTCAGCAAACCGGCTGAACCCAGCTGCTGCAGCCCGCAGTCCCCCTCCACTGGGCAGTCTCTGCGGTTCAGTGCTGTCCCATCACGCTGTGAGCTCTTCCCCCTGCAGCAATCCCCTTTTCCTGCTGTACCTCTGACTCCCCATCGCATTTTGCTTTGTTCATGAGCTTCTCCCTGGGTTCTGTTCCAGAAACCGCACAGGGCCCTTTCGCCTTTGCTGCTGCTGCTCCTGGCAGTGGAGGGGAGGTGGCTTTGGGCCAGTGGGGAGAGGTTGCTGAGCAGAAGAGGGTGACCTCTCCTCTGCGTGACGCCTGGGCTCTCCGCTCTCCTCTGCCTGCGCTGACTCTGTCCTGCTTGGTTCTCTCCAGGGCACCCTGCAGAAGTTTGTGGATGACTTGTTCCAGGTGATCCTCAGCACCAACCGCCCCGTCCCCCTGGCAGTCAAATACTTCTTTGACCTGCTGGACGAGCAGGCGATGCACTACGGGATCGCAGACCCCGAGACCATCCATATCTGGAAGACAAACAGGTACGGAGCTCCTGGGGGCCCTGGAGGAGGCACTACTAAGCTCTCTAGAGCTGGTCACGTGCAAAGTGACAGCCACCCTTGCCTACCGAGGAGGAGCAAAACAGCAGCAGAGCATGGTGTGAAAAGCTGGTTTTGCTGGGAGGTGCAGTAACGTGCAGAATATCTTTCAGCTCCGTCGCTGCTGCCTTTGCCGATACCCTGTTGTGCTTCTGTCTCCTCTTCAGCCTGCCCCTGCGGTTCTGGATCAACATCATCAAGAACCCTCAGTTTGTTTTTGATGTACAGACGTCAGATAATGTAGATGCTGTGCTCCTGGTCATTGCGCAGACCTTCATGGACTCCTGCACCATAGCTGACCATAAGTTGGGGCGGGTGAGTCCGGAGGGAGAAGGGAGGGGGGCTGGCACAGGAAGGCACTAACGTTTCCATCGCACCACTGGGACAGCAGCCAGGCCCATGCTCCCATGTGCCCCTGTAACGCTGGAGAGTGATGGGGACTCTGGGGAAGAGAGGAGGGAGGAGCGGATTTTGTTCAGCGTACCGAAGAAGTTGTTGAGGGGTGCTTTTTCTTTACAGCTTACAGCTGCTTGGGGGACAGAGATAACTTTAGTTGGCCGTGGGAGACAGTGTAAGTCACAGGACGCATCTTGGCAGATTCATGTTGGCCATTAGAGAAAGTTTTTACCACCACTACTCACCTTGTGCCGAGGCTGGACCAGTCCTGCACAGGTCACCAGAGAGGATGGGTGGATCTCTGGAGGATTTCAGGCATCAGCTATGCAAAGCCATAGCCAAAGTGATCTCCTACTGGTGATCGCCCAGCTCCAAGTGGGAGGCTGGACTAAGGATCCTGGAGGTCCCTTCACCAACACATCTCATGGTTCCTCAGACTGTGTTACTAGAAGGGAGCCTGGTATTTGCGGTGCCTCTCTGTGCAGAGGTTCTTGAGTGAATGACAGAAAATAGCGGTGATGGTGTTACCTACCAAGGTTAGCCCACAGCGTGATGAAGGAGCTTTTTGTAATCAATTCTGGTTTTGGATGTTCAAGGACTCTCCGATCAATAAGCTGCTCTATGCCCGGGACATTCCTCGCTACAAGCAGATGGTGGAAAGGTAAGCAGTGAATGTGAGGAGTCGTTGTTTCAGCAGTAAGAAGGAGGCTAGGAGGAACAATGGGCTAATTGCCTGTGTACCACTGTGCAGGTATTACGCGGACATTCGTCAGACCATCTCTGCCAGCGACCAGGAGATGAACTCTGCCCTGGCTGAGCTATCACGGGTAAATAAAATTATTTCAGAAGTCACCCTGGCCCCTCACCTCTGTATCTAAGAGAAAGTTAGTAATGCAAAGATGAGATACAGCTGAGCATGCAGTTCTGCCCAGACGTGCTGACCCTTCCCCGTGGTTGCTCTGCTTTGTGGCACCACGCGGAGGGCAAGAGTCTGCCCAGCTAGCACTGAAAAGTGTGGTCAAGGATTCAGGGCAAGGAGTATGTGTGATTTTTTTTTTTTTCCTTCACTGGGAATGGCTGGTGAATTCCCTTTCCTGTTGCTCTGTGCAACAGGCACATTTCCTGATGAGAGGTGAGGATGCAGAACAGAAAAACAACTGTCAGGTGTCTCACGGTTTTGTCTAACTTCCTCTCTTATTCAGAATTACTCAGGTGACCTCAATTCCCTGGTGGCTCTACATGAATTGTACAAATACATCAATAAGTACTATGACCAGGTGAGTGTGTGTTTCCAGCAGGTATGAACATGCTCTTCTCCTTTTTACCATCCAACTAAAAAACCTGCAGAAATTAATAATTAAGAGCAGCCCCAGACTATTACAATGCTGTGCATTGTTTCATTGGCATGTGTAACTTCTGTGTCATATTTGCTTTATTCTTATCAAAGAGGGAGGGAGGAAATCACAAAAAAGGACTTTAACTTGGAGGCTGTTGCGATTTCATTTACACTTCCTTTTTTTTTTTTTTTTTCCACTCCAGTATCCAAATACTGTACTTAAAAATGAAATGCAGTTAGTTCAGATTCATTTACTAAAGATATCATTTTGTGTGAGGAGTTCAGCGTTCTTTTTGCACTATGAAGTTTAGAAGTATTTCTAGAATACTTATTTTGTGGTTAATTTGGGATTAACTACTGCATACCCGCTCTAGTCTTGAGAATGCTGGATTCCAGCCTGGGGCTCTCCGCTGTGCGTGGAGCTGAGCTGGCTGGCTGTGTGCTGGCGAAAGGCTGCCAGCCAGCTCTGTCTCGTTGCAGATCATTACTGCCTTGGAAGAAGACCCAACGGCACAGAAGATGCAGCTCGGATATAGACTACAACAGATTGCAGCAGCTGTGGAGAATAAAGTCACAGATTTGTGACAGGCGCAGACAGACTGCTCTCCCCGGCTGAACGGGGACAGTGCTCGTCCCAGCCACACGCAGGCTGTCCTGCTGCCATTGGAACCAGACTCGCCAAGGAACCCGCGGGTGACATGAACAGGGATGGCCAAGGCAGTACAAAGTACAAGCGTCCTTGCATCTCAGAGAATATTTTTTTACAGTTTTTTTTCTTTTAAAAAGCAAAACAAAACAAAAAAAAAAAACCCAAACCTTGGTTTTCCTCTGGCAGACTGTCAGGGGGACTGCACAGCTCCTTCCTGCAGACGTTACGTGAATGTGCCAAGCTTCCAGACAACGTTGAGGAGCCAGGTGACAATGGTAAGCACCGTGTCTGCGGAGTCCTCATCCTTGCGCGGACGCCCTTGTCAGCGCTGGGAGACTCCCCTGCTACAGCCGCTGGCTTCAGTAAGGACGCAGGAAGCTGTCCCCAGGCTGGCAGCTGTGCTAACCTCTGTCCCTGGCTGGTGAGCACTGCTGCGGTATCCCACCTGAGAAACGTCCTTGCGGCAATGTCCCCGCTGGTTCCGGATGGTGGATGTAGAAAGGAGAGCGTCCGATGGCGAAGGTCTCCTGCTCCCCAGTGTTCTGGTCTCTGACAGCTGGTGCTTGGATGTAACGTGCTCACCAGCATCGTGCTTGCCCAGGGGCCAACTGTAAATGGACATCACCCCCCCACCCCTTCCCTCGGGACAAATTCCGCGTGCGAGAGTCGCTGCCTGGCTCGCCTCAGTCTCCGCTGACCCAGCTCTGGATCCGTCTCCTGGTTCCGTGCGGTCAGAGGCTGCCCTGCTCTTTGGAAAAGCACAACAAACGCCTTGTGCCACTTGCCCTTCCTCCAGTGTCTAGCTGTTCTGCTGCTCTGAACTGGACTTGTAAATACCCTCAGAAAGTTAAATGTATTTAAATGTTAAAGGAGAATGTTTAACTTTGTGGCTTTGAGACAAAGCTTTTCTCGGAGAAGCATCTCTGTGCACTTCTACTGACAAACGTCTGTCAGCACTGGAGCAAAGTTTTCTCCACTGCTTTGTCTGCAGGGGTAACTCATAGATGTCTGCGTCGTCGTAACAGCCGCTCGCTCAAGGCTTAGCTGTGTGTTCTTCTGTTAGGCTTACCTTACACCTTACTCACAGTTTCCCTTCCCAAACTCTCCTGCCGTGGCACATAGAAGGGTTATTTGGTGAGCTGTGAACTTGAGGAAGCCGTGAAGCACAACTGTGTTGTTCCCAGGGAGCGCTGGGTGTCCTGCAAACGGGAAGGGTTCGTGCGAGGACGGAGAGGCTGGGGTGGCACAGGCACACTCTGTTCCCAGCTGTCCCGCGGCAGCTCCTCGCTGCTCCGTCCTGGAGAGCGCTCGGGATGGTCCCTGTGCTCTGCCCTTCTGGCAGCCAGTTCCTCTTCAGAAGGGTGCCCTGCGCGTTCTCACCCCACGCTGCTAATCCCACACTGGTGTCCTGCGTGCCTGGGGCAGGCAGACAGGTCTGACTCCTCGTCACCCTGAGGAGGTGACTGTGGCAGCCAGGAGGGACCGGAGCTGAAACCCGGCAGGATGGTATCCCTCCCTCTCCTTACGCTGCATGTAGCCGGAATGCCCGGCCAGCCCTGCGGCTCTGTGCGAGTGCTGTGCAGCTGCAGAACTGTTCTCTGGGCAGTATAACGGCACACTAACGCTGGCCTCTCTTCCTGCAAAGCCAGCTCACTCCTCTGCCCCTCTCTCAGCAGTGTTCCCAGGTACTCTGTGTGCCCAGAGTACGGCCAGCATCCCTGTACGGAGCAGCGGGCACGCTGCCTGGCTGCTGCGGGCAGAAAGCAGGGACAGAGTTTCCCACTTTTCCCCCAGGTGGGCACCAGTTTGGGTCTCACTCCCACCTTGACTGCTCATCTCTAGGATAAACTTAAAGGAACTGAGCATCTCTGAAACCTCTGTCTCGCCCAAATCTGATTAAATCAGCCCAAAAAATGCTGGGTGGAAGGACGGACTGCCAGGCGGGGATAAAGCAGATAGAACTCACGTTTGTAAAGCCCATTCCCTTAGGAGCCACGGGAGGTGATGCCTTGGTTTGAGGCAGGTGCAGGTGCAGTGGTCCAGCAGCGTTGTCCCCTTGTGCACCGATGGGTGGGCTTTCTGCTCTGGGGCGCCCGGAGCCCCAGTCCACCTGCTGGATTTACGGCTCTGCTGGCTGGTAACGGCTGCCCCTATTTTTGCAGAATTCTCTCTGCCCTTTGCCAGCACAGGGTGGCTTGGGGCTCAGTTCTGGATCCACCTCACAGTGGCAAAGGGAGGAGGACTCGGTAGCTGTCCTGGA
The DNA here is from genome assembly GCF_000699245.1 of Pterocles gutturalis. Lineage (NCBI taxonomy): Eukaryota > Metazoa > Chordata > Aves > Pterocliformes > Pteroclidae > Pterocles > Pterocles gutturalis. The sequence goes on along the minus strand of NW_010108005.1, from coordinate 14,867 downwards.
ATCGTAGTGACAGGACTCTGGGGGTCTGTGCTGCAAGCGCAGCCTCTGAGGCCGTGGGGTACGGGGGCTCAGCAGCCTCATCGCCTCCCAGTCGTGCTCCTGGATGATGGAAGGGATCGGCTTTATCTGAGTGTATCTGTGAAAGTCTGCTTTCATTAGAGCAATAATCAAGACTTAATAATAGAGCTAAATGTAGGGGATTGATGGATTTAACATCTTGTCCTCACACAGCCGGACAGGAGGCACAGCCCGCGAAGAGGGGAAGCTGGCGGTGCCCATCTCTTCCCCTCCGCCCGTCCTCGGTGTTCGGGGCACCAGCGTCCTCCTCCCCTGCGGACACGCGCTGCAGGCTCCTCGCTGGGATCAGCTTGGGTGTGCAGGCATGGCCTCTTCCCTCCGTCCATGCCCCTCTCCTGTGGCAAAATCCCATTACCACGCCAGGGTTCTGTTGTATTTGAATTTGCACAAAACAGGTTTTATTACGAAATTCCCAATTACAGGGAAAACTTATTTATTTATTTCTCACAATCCTTCCAAGTTTCTTCCAGTCTCTGCCTGATTCCATGACCAGCTTGTCAGGATGTTCCTTCTCAAGGATGGAGAATCCTCTCTGGATATTCCTGTTTTCTTACAGGCAGCGAGTTCTGTGGGCAGCAGCTGAGTGCCCTGCCGCAGGGACCCTTCCCCTCCTGCAAGACACAAGCGCAGCGAGGGGCTGTTGCTGCTTTAACTGTATTCTCAGAGAGTGTTCGAATGGCAGGCAGTAAGATTTATTTAGTGCTGCAGCCAGAGAAAGAAACGTGCTTCCACCGTGGTCTGGACGCAATGCCGAGAACCGATCAGTATTAAGATAAATCTCCGTTAGTGTATCTGAACCTCACTCCTGTTGGCACGACGAAGCGTAGCTGGCACCCGCGTCCTGTAGATGTGAGAGCGCTTGCTTTCATCTGCCTGGTGGCAAATTTAGGCTGGACCTGGAAGTTTTTTGGGTTTTTTTTGTTTTTTTTTTTTTGGTAGAAATGATGGCTGATTTTTTTTTTTTACATGAAACTAGAGGGTTCTTGGATGCTGCTGCCGTGGTGGAATGCCATTTCTTTTTCAGGCTGTGCCCCAGTTGCAGCAAGTTGCTGCTGTTTTGGTGCCTTTCTTGTCAGGATGATTCTTCTGGTTTCCAGAACACCCATTGCGTTTGCTCTAACAACCTTTCTCCCGGTCCTCTGTCCTGGTGCCTCTGCCCTCTCCCAGCCTTGTGACTTGGCGTCTCTCTGTTACGGTATGGCCTGACCCGCATTTGTGCCCTGCCACACCTTGAGTTCTGCTCAGAGCACCCTGGGTACTGTCTTTCTCAAATTGGAATTAATAATTAATATAAAAAGCTTGAAAAAAAAAATCTGAATTTTGTTACATAGTGTAATAACTGTTTGTAGATACTGTTCTGAGATGTAGGAGTCTATTGGTGATATAAGAGGTTTTGTCTGTAAATAATCAGTTTAGAGTCCAAATGATTTTAATAAAGAGAATTCTTACACAGTAATTCAATAAATTTTAATATGCAACCTGCGTGTCATGCTTGTGCTGCACGGTGATGCAGTTGCCTACCATCTATCCCCCTCTTCTTCCTCCACCGGGGCCATTCTGTTCTCCTGAGCGCAGGACCTGGGAGCGTGCCGGGAGCACGGGGCTCTTCCCTCTGCTCATGCCCCCAGCATCATCTACGCGACCCCGGCTGTAACCTCGTGCCCCCTTCCCCTGATGGCTCCCACAGTGGCACTTTTCAATTTCCAGAGCTCAAACCCTGTCCCTGCCCCAGGAGGGGGACCCTCCCTTCGCAGACGGGTTTGTCTCCTGCAGCAGGAGCTGGGAGCGGGGAAAATCCGCCCTGGGGCAGGTTCCAGCTCTGGGTGGGGTTCTCCAGGGTGGGTAAGTGGGGAGGGGGGTGCTTGAGATGTGATTTATGTTGATGGCTGTTGCCCACCCCTGTGTGTGGTAGGAACCAGTGTTCCTACATTAGCAAAACAACCCTTCAACTAATTGCACATGGAGCTGGCTCCTGGCACATCTGTCCTGTCCCCCCCTTCTTTTATTAGCAGGGTTTGGATACAGGCCACTTCTCCCCCCCCTTACCTATGTCATGTCACTGCTTTAGTCCCTCTGTTCCGTACACACGTGTTCTTGCTGGTAAAAACCCCTAAAAAGGGGTTACAAGGGTTTGTCCCCGGGTTCTCCCGGTGCTTGCTCAGCACCCAGCCGGCCGCAGCCTCTCCCCCTCCCCGGGTATTTTTAGTGCGGGGAGGGCAGGTGAGTGCAGAGGGGCACAGGCAAGGGGAGAAGCTCCGGGAGGCCCTGACCTGGCTTTGGCAGCCAGGATCTACAGCAGAGCTGCTGCTGGGCGGTGTTAACCCCTTGCTGCAGGGCTGGGGCTGGCTCTCCGCAGTCCCCGCCAGGAAACCGGAGCTGTGCACAGCCAGGGCCCCAGCGAGGGGAGGCCAGGGCTGCTCCGCTCTGCTGCAGGGCTGCAGTGGGGGTGAAAAAAAAATGTTATTTTTTACTATGTGCAGCCGTTTGGTCCTTGGTGTCGCGGGTGCTGAGATGCTCGGGTCCCACCCCGTTGGGCAGCGTGGCTGCAGGGAGGATGCTGCTGTTGTGGTCACTCTCCATGGAAAGGGGACGTGGGGGCTCTGGGCACCAGCACCATGCTGCGGGTGGGTTTGGTGGCTGAGGGACAATGAGGGGCTTTGGGTCGGGCAGCGTGGGACCCGGGTGGGCTGAAGGAGCTGGGCCAGGCAGGAGACAGTGTCACGCTGCTGGGAACACTGGGAAGTGCTGGGAGCACTGGGAATGCCAGGCAGCCCCGTGGTTTCTGGGGCTGGTGGAGTGGAGCAGAAGGATTTCTCTGTTTCCATCTCGGTGGAGTTGTGAATTTCTCTCTATAAATAGTTGCTGTGGAGACTGGAGCTGCAGCGGGATGACAGACCTGCTGCCAGGGCAGCCGGGAGAGGCCAGGCGGACAGCGAA
>NW_010108005.1:9255-11441 GCF_000699245.1 Pterocles gutturalis | reverse complement strand
GGTTCACAGGGATGTTGCAGTTCGCAGGGATGTTGCGCCCAGCACGGCCTTGCCATGCTGGTGTTTGTGCAGAAGGCGAAGGTGTGTATACCTGGGAGCTCGGTGACTCCAGAGGTGCAGGCGCTATCAGGCACGATGGGTGGTGGGCATGCTGGGCGGTGGGCAGCTCCTCGGGTGGAGTTTTCCAAGGTGTTGGCGAAGCGCCGCTCCCTGCCCATGGCTCTCGCAGACAGGATGGATGTCTTTGGGCTGAAGTTCTGTTAGGGGTTGATAGTGACATGATGAGGGGGAATGGTTTTAAACTAAGAGAGGGGAGATTTCGGTTGGATATTAGGAGGAAATTCTTTACTGTGAAGGTGGTGAGGCAGTGGCCCAGGTTGCCCAGAGAAGCTGTGGATGCCTCATCCCTGGAAGGGTTCAAGGCCAGGCTGGATGGGGTCCTGGGCAGCCTGCTCCAGTGGCTGGCAGCCCTGCCCACAGCAGGGGGGTGGAATGGGATGATCTTTAAAGTCATTTTCAACCCAGGCCATTCCGTGATTCTCTGCCCTGGTCCTGCAGCAAGCCAGCAGGTTCTGCACCACGTAGCTTTGAATGGCAAAAGCACAATAACAGTTGTTTTTAGTATAAAGATGTCAAGCGACAAAGGACTCTAAAGCATTGCTTGTCCTTCATCACAAAGCTCAGAGATGTGCGCTTCGCTCTTCCACCCACGCTGCATAGCCACGCTCCTCGTCCTTTGCCGGTGCAGCCAGGGCGATGGAGGGAAAGTCTTGCACACCTGAGGACAGACCTGCCTCACCTCCGTGGCAAGAAGGACACCAGGGCCCCGTGAGCTGCCCAGAAGCTCCATCAGCCCTTATGCTAGGATGCATTTTGCACTCTGGGTCTCTCTTCGGGTCCTCCTTTCCCTCCCGGAGTCTCCTATATGGTAACAACCCACCCAGGGGAGATGCTGCTGAGCTCCCATCTCCACGCTCTCTTGAATTTCCCTTTGGCTGGTGGCGGTGAACAACATCGTGGGATCTTTAATGCTGCTGCCCGGCTCTCGGCTCAGCCCCGGCTGCCCTCGTGATGGGAGTGGAGGGGACTGGGGTGGACTGGTGGCACAGGAGTGTGCGAGGTTACCCGTGTGCTCAGTCTGGGCACAAACAAGGAAAATTCTGGTTTCACTTCTGTTTCATAGCTGAGACATTAGTATTTGCTGAAAAGAGGGGACATGGAGAGGTTCAGCATCCTGGAGGCTTATGCCTGAAAGAGACTGATTCTGAGCAGCGTACACACATGGTTAGAGGTGTAAAAATGTAAGGAGAGGGAGGGATTTTGAGCTCCTTTCACACACTGCATGAGCTGGGGTGAGCAGAGCAACATCAGCTCTGGCAATTTAGGTTGTCCCTCCCAGGATGGGAGTCTCCAGCCCAGTCTGACCCTTAATTGGCAACGTGCTGGGGGCTCGCTGGGTGCCCAGCGGCAGGGCAAGCCTTTGGGCTGTGTCACTGGTGGCTCTGCTCAGAGGGGAGCATCAGCACATAGAAAGAAACCTTCATCTTTTGAGGAAGTCGTGCCTCTGTCTCATCACCTGGAAGATGTCACTGTCCCAGAACAGCTCCCTGCCACGTGGCTCCTGCTGCCACCATCCTCACCAGCCCGTTACAACTATTTGTGAAAATCCTCCGGATGAGCTCTTAGCTTTAGCGATGTGATTTCAAGGTCAATATTTCTACCTGTGCTAAGGGTCTCCTGGGATTGTTATCACCTGCCATGAGCTCTGAAGCTTTGGCTATGCAGTGAGTGACACTTGCAAATTATGAAACGCTGGGCTGGGAGACCGCAGCTACGGCAGCTCACCTCTGTATTTCCATCAGCAACACGGGCTCTGGGCTAGTTCAGGTGACCAGCGCTGTGGGGCGGGGGGACAGCAGTTGCATCAGCCTGTCTGCACTGTCTCGGTGTTTGTCCCTCGGGCTGTCATAGTAACAAACCCCAGAACAGCCTCTTCCTCTGTCACCGCCTCTCGCTGGGGTATCACGGGGGACGGTCAGGGATAAACCTGTGCTGCGGTGTGGGGCTGGGCTGCAGACAGATGTGCAGGGCTGCAGACAGATGTGCAGGGCTGCAGCATCTAAAACACCGGTTCTGCTTTGCACACATCTGCCAGTGAAAGCCAGGACTTGTCCCCTCCCCAGTGG
>NW_010108005.1:8546-9108 GCF_000699245.1 Pterocles gutturalis | reverse complement strand
GTGCCAGCTTCCCTCTGCTGAACTCTTTAAATCATCCCTGCCACTGTGAAGTGCCAGAAGTGTTTGTGACAGCCCGGCTCTGGGGGCTGGTGAAGCGTAGGGAAGGGGGCGAGGGGAGAGCAGGGCTAGAGGAGGGGTTGGGAGCCATGCAGATGGATGTGCGTGGCACGCAGCAGGGGTACGGCTGGCCCACAGCTCCCCACCTCTCTTTTATACGCTGACGATCACACCGCCTGTGCCCCAAGACCCGGTTCCCCACCGCATCCATCCCTTGCGCCAGGACCTGCTGGGCCATGGAGGAGCGGGCGCAGGAGGTGCCAGCAGCCCCGCGCACAGGTCAGTCCTCGGGCGCTGTTCCCCCGGGCAGAGGGCTGCCCTCAGCTGCTCTTTCGGTCTAAGAGCATTTTGAGATGTCAGCAATGTCTCTTGGTGCTGGTCCCCGCAGGAGGCCACCACCCTGGACGGGAAGGAGATGTGTTCAACGCGCGGTACCAGGCTCTGCGCAAGCTGGGCTGCGGCGCCTTCGCCACCGTCTGGCTGTGCCAGGACACGGGGCGAGGGG
>NW_010108005.1:7183-8518 GCF_000699245.1 Pterocles gutturalis | reverse complement strand
GCCCCTGCCTCTCTCGCAGAAGCAGCAGAGCACAGCTGCCTGCCCCCGAGCACATCGGCATCCCCCGAGCACGGGGCAAACCCGGCAGCGAGGTCGGTGGGGTGCAAGGAGCAGAGCTGGTCCCTGGAGACCAAACAGCATAAATGAGGTGGGGTCAGCCCTTGCTCTGTGTTTGCTCTTCTCATTTAGACCCTGCAGAATTCCATCCTCTGCCTTTTTCTCGCTGGTCCCTAGGGCAGCTGTACTGCCAGACGCCGGCAGCATCACCAGGAGCGATGCCTGCGGGATGCTGCAGGGCAGGGGCACGGCTGGTACCCACGGAGCCTGGGGCTGGGTGACTGGGAGAAGAGGAGATGCTGCAGGGTAGGGCCACGCTGGCACATGTTGGCTGGCAGCTGTGATTCATTTCCCAGGAGGAAGAAACACGTGGCTGTGAAGGTCCTGAAAAGCAGGGAAGGCTTTGCGGAGGCTGCGCAGGACGAGGTCGCTCTCCTCCACTGCGTATGTATATCCTGGGGCTCCGTGCTTTGCTCCGTGGGGATGGCCACTGAGTTCAGGTCCGAGTACCAGCCTCATTGTCCCTTTTCCCTCCAGGTCTCAGTCTGAGGAGCTAGGTAGGGAACAGAAAAAGTTAGATAATTCCTGGAAACTGCCTTGGCTCAGCACTGGCCTCTAAAACGGGCACCTTCTTCCTCCTGTCATACTGGGACATACTGAGTCATACTGGCTGTGTCCCACTTGCCCTATCAGCCCATTTCTTTCAGCTGAGACCAAAATCTAGTAAATTGGAGGAATCTGCAGAAAGATAAGGTGGATAACCAGCAGAAAAAGCTGGTGATGTTCTTAAGCAGGAGATGAGAGCGTGTCCACAGTATCTGTGGTGTTCCCAGCACCAAGGGCATTGCTCTGCCGCAACACTGATACCGAAGTAAAAGGAAATATCTGGAAAAAAAAAAAAAAAAAGCAGGATGTAGGAAAAATATAATAAACATCTCAAGCTAGAAAGCTTCCTCCTGCCTTTGCTAATGGATGCAGTGATGAGGTGCCTGTGTCTGGGTCTCCGCTAGCTGCCTTTGAACACGGCTTGACCTGCTAGTTCTAGAAAGCTCGTGGTTACAGTTCTTCAAGTTTGCCTAAATACAAATTTACATCAGCTTTAGATGAGTAAAAGCCATTAAATTTTGCATTTCAGGTTACTTTGAGGCCTTTCTCCAGCAGGTCTGAGAAAGGTTCAGCTCACAGCTGTCACTCTGTGGTCCCCATCCCCAGGGACACGAGCTGGACTCGGGGATGCAAGAGGAAGTACCAGGTGGCACTAATTTAATGCCATCAGAG
>NW_010108005.1:5017-7056 GCF_000699245.1 Pterocles gutturalis | reverse complement strand
CACAGGGTGGTTGGTGCCTGCAGAGGCCGTCTGGTCTCCCTCTGTCACACCAGTAAAAACCTCCTGGTGCTGGTGCAGGCGGATCCGGCAGCTGCACAATGTGCCAAACCAAAGTCTGTTTACCATTTTCATGGGGGGACAAAAAAAAAAAAAAAAAAAAGTATGAATTGCTGTATGTCTCTAATTGCAGCTTTCTTGGAATCCTCTCCCTCAGGTGAGCAGCATGAAGAAGAAGGACCAGGCAGGAGAAAACATCGTCTGTTTGTTAGACGACTTCAGAATGATTGGAGAGAACGGCTTCCATATCCTTCTGCTGAGAGCGCCGCAGCAATGCTGGCTCAGCAAAGCCTGGGCTTGCCGCAGAGTCGCAGGACGGTGTAAAACCGAGCTCTGGGCTCCCGTGAGGAGATGTAAAACCGAGCTCTGGGTTCCCGTGAGGAGGATGAGCGGGGCTGTAGCTGGACCAGGGCACATGGGAGGTGTCTGGAGGAGAGAGGTTGTATGAAGGGATATTTAGCTGCTCTGGTGAAGGGCAGAAGGCTGGTGGGAGCATCTTCTCTCTGTTAGTAATCCCTGACTCTCTCCCACATGCGTGCTTGGTATTCGAGGCGCTGGGCCCTTCCCTGCGGTGTCTGATGGGTAACTACGCAGCCCAGGGACTGCCTTTACCTTTCGTGAAGAAGTCTCTACAGCAGGTGAGCTCTGAGCTGGAGCTGGGAGAGGGCACCACGGGGCTGTTGGCTGGGGGACGTGCCGTAGTCTTCATCCTGGGGTCATCTGCCTCCAACTCTGGGACTGCATCTGCAAAGAAAGGGACACAGTGTGAGTGCCCAAGGCAGGCATTTTTTTTTTAGGAGAATAGTAACTATTTATTTGGGGTGTAAGGGAAAACGTGAATTAAAATGCAGAGTGGGCAGCCATCCCAAGCCTGCCGCCTCCTTGGGTCTGGGAGGGAGCCAGCAGCCTGTGGACCCACCCCAGGGGATGCGGGGTGGCACTGGTGTTCCCAGTTCAGGAATCATCGAATCCTCCAGCAGTTCTGGAGAAGATTTTTGGAGACAAACACCCTGCTTCTTGTGGGCAAAGCACATCTCCCTCTGCCCTCCCGCTGCCCTGGGAAGTCCCCTCCCTCCGGCAGCGCTGTGGGACCGCTGGCATTCACCCCGGCATCCCGCCGCAGGCAGCACTGTCGGGTCCAGCATCTTTCTGCGTGGTACCACCAACGGGTCTCCCTCAGCGCCGATGTCTCTCCAGCACTTTCTAAACTGCTGGTCCTGTACCCGTGTTGAGGTTTTCCTGCTCAGAACCAACTCTTCCTTCATCCCCCGTAAGGATGTGGCATGCTGATCAAACAGATGGTGAAAACTGAGTTTCTTCTCGTTTCTTATGCACTGGCTGGGAATAGCTAAGGAATGGGAAACCTGAGTGAGGCCTCAGAATAGTTAAAATCACATTTTGCCTCTCATGCTGAGATTTATCACAAGTCTGTATGCTTGCCAAGATCTGCTGCCCTGGTTCCTGTGCCCTTCTAGGGACACTAAGAAAGAAAACCTCTTCCTCCTTCATCCTTTTTCTGGAATAACCTCTTCTTCCTTGGAATAGCCTCTTCTTCTTCTAAAGAAGCTCCACTGACACCTGAATAAGTTCCACAAAAAGCAGCGGTGTTCATCTCTGTGCCTCATTTCACACCCAAGCCTTCTGCTTGATCCGTTCCCTCATCTGCTTTAATTGCAAAATCTCAGAATCTTTTTTCCTCTTCACATCAGCACCGGGGCAGTATTTACTTCTAATCCATTCCAGTTTAGCTATTTAAATCTTACCCCACGTTTCACAGTTACCATTTAAGGTTGGTATTTCCCTGGGGCTGGTGTTCATCCCAGAATAGAATTTGATAACACAGAGAATATTCGCCAGCCCTTTATGACTGACCAGAGTGTTTAAAAAATACATTTAAATCTCCCAGTAGCCTTTCTCTGCTATTGATTTCTGTTAGGGCCCGTCTCTCCCTGGCAGGCGTTGTTTATCTCTCCCGTGACGGG
>NW_010108005.1:4328-4597 GCF_000699245.1 Pterocles gutturalis | reverse complement strand
GCACCCGCTCCTCCTGCCGCGGTGTGCGATGAACCCCCTGTGCCTGCTCCCCGGGACCACCCCAGCAACACCCCCCCTCCGGCTGCACCTCCAGCCTAGCACAGGGCACCGGCTGCACCGAAACCATTTATTGCAGAACATGACCATCGGTTCTTCAATATCAGAGCATCCACAGCTGGCACACCCGCGGTGCCTGACGGCTGTGACAGCGGTGGGGCAGGGAGGGGGGGGGGACCCTCGTGCTGCTGGCGGGGGGGCGGGGGGGGCCC
>NW_010108005.1:0-4249 GCF_000699245.1 Pterocles gutturalis | reverse complement strand
CGGGGGGGACCCTCGCGTTGCTGGTGGGAGGCAGTGGGACCCTCACGTTGCTGATGGGAGGCGGTGGGGACCCTCGTGCTGCTGGTGGGAGGTGGTGGGGACCCTCACGTTGCTGGTGGGAGGCAGTGGGGACCCTCACGTTGCTGATGGGAGGCAGTGGGGACCCTGGCATTGCTGATGGGAGGCGATGGGGACCCTCACGTTGCTGATGGGAGGTGATGGGGACCCTCCCATTGCTGATGGGAGGCAGTGGGGACCCTGGTGTCATCGGGGTGACCCGCTGCCCGCTCGCCCAGGTGCTGGCAGGGCTGCACTTCCTGCACCAGCGCTGCCGCATCATCCACGCGGACATCAAACCGGAGAATGTCTTGCTGTGCGGACGTGACAAAAGCCTCCAAAGGCTTCTGCCTGATACACTCGACTGCGTCCAGAGAAGAGAGCTGAGGCTGCAGGGACCAGGTGAGCACTCCAGGGGTTTTTAACAAAAAAAAGGAACATATGTGTTTATTGCTGGGAGTGAAACAGAGAGGTGCAGGCACGGATATCTTGGGAAAAGTTCCCGTCTCCTGCAAGGGCCAGTACAACCCAGCACAGCCAGCTTACGCTGCCGGGAGGCCTCTCCTGTCTGTGCTTGATGCAAACATCAGGCTGAGCAGCTACAGCTACTCCAGGCACCTGCAGAACCTGGTCTGGCAGGTGGGTTTGTGCACAGGACAACTGCACATGATGGACATCTGCTCACAGCCTCCCCACAACCTCAGAGCTCGTTCTTACGGCGTTAGGTACGGGATGGTTCCCTTGTGTCTGGTGTTTTCAGCCTCTGAAAGCCCCACATACTTGAGCTAAAAGCTGTATGACACCTCTGCTCTTTATTTCCCATATTTCTGAATGGGAGACTTGTATCTACTGCTATCTTCAAGACTTTTTGAGACGTAATTTATTTGCAGAGAATGGGGTGAACACTGAGTAACACGCAGGGCTGGAGGGTTTCTCGAGAGAACAGCTCATCTCCCAGCAATGAGAACCTTCACATTTTCCTCGCACGATGTTCTCCCATGAGCATTTCTCCCAGGACGGTGCTGTTTTGTATCTCAAGCTCTGGGGCAATCGGGGAATGCTAAATTAGTTACCGAGCCTTGCTTGGAGCAGAAAGGCAAGACAGCTCACTGCGAAGCAATAAACCAAAAATTACCCTTTTCTGGGGTCATATGGAAATGTAACCTTTATGGCCCTTGCCACGCAGGCTGTGTCCCAGGTCCCTGACAACCAGGATTGCTGAAGGCGAAGGAGGTATTCCAGATGTTTTGTGTCTGACTAGAGCTGGCAGGACGCGCTCTCCTCTGAGCACACGGTAATTTAACCTCGGTGCTAGAGGAACCTTGCAGCAGGACAGAAGCACGTGGTCACACCACTCCAAGCTGCTGTCCTCCTGAACGTCCTCTTAGATTTTGAGTGGATACCAGCTCTTCCTTTGTGTTTTCTCAGAAAACAGAGGTGACATTTTACCTATGATAAAAAGCACTTTAGGACCTTTTAGGGTGAAAAGCTTTAAAGGCAGGCATACATGCCCCTCCTGTGGTACGTGATGCATACCTGCTGGTTTGGAAAGACCTGACCTCCCTCTGTCCTTTCCATCTAGGACATGATCTTGGCAATCACTTTGAAGAATCTGATTTAATGACCATAGATGTGAAAATCGCAGATCTGGGCAGCGCGTGCTGGACAGTGAGTCTGCTCTGAGTCCCAGTCCCATGACGATGCAGGATGCTGTGTGCTTCTTTCCACCCCACCCTGTGTGCCTGTCCTTTTACAGACAAATAGCTGTTTCAGATGTGAATTTTGGGGGTGTTATATTCAGCACTCCCAGCTCAGTGCTGGGCACTATACTCCTGGAGACACTGTCAACTTTGGACAGTTCTTCAGCTTGCTGTTAGTCCCTACAATTAGAAATTCAGAATGGTGTTCAGTGTGAAATGTTGGGAGATGAATTCACTCTGGTGTCAGCAGGGCTGAGAATGTGCCTGTTGTACCCTGTGCGGTGTTTAGTGCGTGTACTGAGCTCTGACCCGTGTCCCCCTCCCTGTGCAGGCAGCTCGTGACCACAAGCGTTGCCGTTACTCGTTTAGGGATGCTAACCAAAGGCAGGTTGTTTCTGTTTCAGTACAAGCCTTTTTCCAAGGAGATACAGACCCAGCCGTACCGTGCCCTGGAAGTGCTGCTTGGATTAGACTACGGCACTCCTGTGGATATCTGGAGCACAGGCTGCCTGGTAGGACTTGGGAACAATGCTGTGCATGCATGGGAGGTGACAGACCAGGGTGGCATGTCCTCGGCACCCCCCTGTACCCTCTGCATGGGGAGCAAGGCTTCCTTGCTGGGGAGCAAGGGGCTGTCTGCACTCACTTTGGATTGAAAGTATGCTGCTGATAAAATTCACTCCTCATTAGTTTGAGGCAATTAACACTCCACGTATGTTAACTCATAGGCTTGACTGAGTCAGGCACATACTGCCTTTCATCCCAAGGGAGCTAAATGTGCAGTGTCACCATGGTACAGATCAAAGCAGTGTGAATATTTCCATGTTTTAGGATCAGTTTTGTGTGATAACAAGGGAAGCTGGTACCATCAGTTAATGGGTAATTTTTTAATCAGAAAAACTCCAAGTCAGTCACCTAACAACGCCAATCCTTTCTAGGCATTCGAAATGGCAACTGGGGAGTGCCTGTTTGATCCTCAACCCGGGAAGTATTTCTCCAGAGATGATGGTAGGACTCCGTGAGTTTTATTCATTTCCTTAAAGGAAGTGTCACAATCTTTGTACCTAGATGTGTTCTCCCTCTGTCTAGATCATGTTGCTCGTATTATTGAACTCCTGGGAAGAATTCCTCCTCAGATTGCTTTCTCCTGGAACAAGTCAACAAAATTTTTCAGCAGGCCAGGTAAGAACCAGAGTAAGGAAGTTTACTCTAAAAACCACCGGGGATCTCTGACACACTCCTACTCAGCTCACACGGAAAGCCTCCAGAAGTTATGTTACACAACACAGGCTACAAGCAGGGACAGAAGGCAAGTGGAGACTTTCATAAAGAGCAGTAACACTTCCTGCCCTGCCCACCTTTGAAATCCAGGAGTGTTCCTGGGATGAATGCAAAATCCTGAAAAATGATCTTAGCAAACACCCAACAGGGAAAACATTTCCATTCTTTCCCCTTTGGATTGGGAAAGAATGGAAACACGGACAGGAAATACATGTCAGGAAGGCTGAAGAGTGCGTAACTGGCTGGATTTCACCCCTTCGCTGGCAGAGAACAATGATGGTCAGGAGTGGGACGCTCATATCCTTCCACCGTGGCTGCTATATTTAGTCTCCTGACCCAACTGTAACGTCTCTTCTGTTTTATTCTCCCCAATTCCTTTCCTTTGACTCATTAGGCTTGAAATCCTTGTCTTTGACTTCAAGGCACCACATGACTCCATCCTTCTGCAGTTTAGCCTCTCCTCCTCTTGCCCTGATTTCAGCTCCCCAGCCACACAGCCTCAGCCTGCCCACAATCCAGCCTAGTCCCACGCTGCAGCTCCACAAGCACCTCCCTGCACATCCACATCCTCTGCTCGCACTCATTCCTTCTATGGTGCTCCAAAGAAATGAGTCTAAACGAGTTCTTGTTCTACATTCACTCTCCGTGTGAACCAAACTGGCTTGGCCACACAGGCCGAGCCTGAGTCACGACTTTTACACCTGCTGGGGACAAGGAAAGCTTCTCGGTCAGTAGAGTCACTTTTCTGGGCCACAACACAAATGAAACAGGAATGTTGGTGAACTACAGCACCAAAGCATCCCGCTGCACTCCGGATTGCAGGTGCGGAGGGAACCAGCAGTGCTGGCTTTGGCAGGGATACTGCGGGAACGTTTCATCCACCCGTGGCGCGTTCTCATCTCAGAAACACCCAGGAACAAGGATACTCCACACACTAGCTTGGAAAGATGATTTCTGAGAACCACCCCAGAGCCAAACCTGCAAGGGGTAGTGCAGGGGAAGCTCACAGTGAGGAAGGGCAGAGGCAGGGATCCCGCAGCCCTAACCAAGGCGCTGTGCTTCACTGTCTTTGCCAGGCGCTCTCCTGCGGCTCTCCCGGCTGTGCCCCCGCAGCCTGCACAGCCTCCTGCACGACCGGCACCGCTGGACAAAGCCCCAGCTCGCTCCCTTCGCCAGCTTCCTCCTGCCCGCGCTGCGCTACGCGCCCGAGC
>NW_010108004.1:0-382 GCF_000699245.1 Pterocles gutturalis | reverse complement strand
TTGCGAAGGATTCCAAGAAATGTAGAGCAGGCTGGGTTCTGTATGGTCTGTAACTATTTTCTGCTTGTTGGGAGTAGGTGCTTTTATTCTAAGAGACTTAGGTCATCTTCTTTTATTTGCTGCTGACTTATGCTTGTTGCCCTGCTTTTCAAATTTGTAAAGAGAAGACTAGAACCCAGCAGAACTTTCAAAGGAGATATCTTTCAGCCAAAAGTATGGATTCAGCTATTCCAGTACATTTTGTGAATCTACGTTAATTTAAAAGTTTATTATTTGAGTCTGATTTTTATTTTTTTAAAAATCAAAATGTTTCACTTATACATACTTAAAATACAATTTCAGGACAGACTGTCTTTTTTTTTTTTAATTTAAGTATTGCAAT
>NW_010108003.1:8047-23043 GCF_000699245.1 Pterocles gutturalis | reverse complement strand
AAACCATCCTGTGACTCTACAATTCTATGATACACATCAATATCTCTGGGGTTTATTGCATTGGACCTGAAATAACAGAGGAACGTGCAGCAGCTTGACAGCTGTGGGCCTCTGGAGAGCAGTTAAAGCAGGAATTCCGGGGGCAGTCCGGTGCTGCAAGACCTCCTGGGGCTGGAGTTGTAGTGCTGCTGTGGGGAGAGGGGTTTTGGAGCGTGTCTCTGGTGCAGACATTAGCAAACAGCTGGTGCCTGGGTCCCTGTAAGTTGGATCTGTAAGCATGGGTGCAGCAGAGACCAGAAGGGACAAGAGCCTTGGGGTGGAGAAGGGGGTGGTCAAAGTGATGGTACAACCAAACCCATCCAGAGCCGACAAGGAGGGGATTTGCAAGGTAAAGGTGAAAACAGTGTGGAAGACTGAGGAGAGGATTTTGGATACATCAGGAATGAATTTGTCACTGCTAGATCTCAGGAAAGTTTCAGAGAACTATTACCAGAGAAAGGGCAAGGCAAGACTCCGCTCTGGGATCCTTCGTACATGAGTAACGGTTGTGACCCGCGTGGTCTGCAGTCCTTTCCAGAGTTTGATGTTTCATACGCAGACAGTTGCCAGGGGAAATTCTGCTTACACCGTAATTTTCCATTTGCTGCTAGACTTCAGACAGATGAGTGCAAACTGTTCTTTCTGCAACTCGGGAGATAATTTTGCAGTCAGTGTGAACACTGCAAACCTTCTGATTTTTTTCTCTAATAACAGTTTGGCAAATCAAAGTGTCTGCTCAGTTAGTCAGTAAAACACCCAGAAACCATGCAAAAAACCACACAGGCGTAGAGATGGACTCTGAGCTGGCTGTGTCTCAGATTTGATATTCTCACTGATTAAGGGTATCAACCATTTTTTAATTGCTTTGTCCACATTGAAACAAGTTTCAAAGATTGCTATAGAGGGAAGAAACTAACACACGCACACATTTTCTAAGTACTTTTATTTACACAAATTATTTTGCCATATTTTCCAACATGGTAAGGTAATGGTCATCAAGGTAAATTCAGAAATCTAGCCACTACTGAGAGGTGGGCAAATGGAAAAAAAAAAAAAAAAAAAAAAGAGGAGAAAAAGAACGTCTGTGCTTTGTAGAGTAGAAGTTAGAGAGACATGATTGTATTTCTTGCAATAATCTCCATTTTAAGCCAACAACCTGATGGTGGGACAGCAAGTAGGAGGCAAGGATTTTCCCAGTGAATTATTCTTAATTAGTTAAAAAAAAAAAAAAGGTAAATTTTGAGACATTCACCCAGATTGGTATATCCACAGTAAATAACATCAATAAACTCTCCCCCTCTACTTATGTCTTGCACATATACAAGTGCATGCAAGCCCAGGTTAGCAAAACCACACTTCCTTTTGTTCTCTTTGTTCGCTTTGTTCACTGTGCAGTAATGAAAAATGACAACCATATTTATTGTAACATTCCTCCAGGAATGCAGAGATAATTAGCATGGGAGAGGAGAATGAGTGTGAGCTCCAGCTCCTTCCAGCTCCCTGGAATCCAACCGACACGTTGGCATGAAGCACAAAGTGAAGGACGTTGGGAGCAGAGGAGATCTGCTACCTTGAGAGGTAGTTTCAGGGTTCAGGTTTTTTGTCTTTTGCAAAATAGCAGGAGAAGAGCTCAAATGCTTCATTTAAAAGGGGACTGCTTTGAATTCCACCTATATCCCCACCCAGGTCTAAAGAGAAGGTCTCTGCATGTTTGTTTGGAGTAGGCTTGCCTTTGCCGCTAATACCTGTGTTTTCGTGTGGGCTCTTGCAGGGTCTGCCCAGACAGATCTGACTCCAGCCCTGGCCACTGTAGCAGTGACTGAGTCATTGTGCTTTCCATCAAAGAAAACCTGAGTTTCATCCTATGTGTTACTAAGAAGGGTTGCGGTATTTCTGAAAAGTCCTAGATGAATAGCCATTGGAACTGAAAACTCCTAATTTAACAAGAAAAAAGTAATTCTGGCACCATAAGAGCATGGGTGACCTGGCTCCTGTTCGCCCTTTGGGTGTGGATCGTGGCTGGGAGCTCAGTTGCAATGCTACAACCTGTGCAAAGGAGGGAAGGGAAGCAAACGTGCCTCCCATCCCACCCTGGGAACCCCACTCTCAGGGAGGCTCCTGCTTCCCTCTCTGCCCCCACTTGTTTGGGGAAACACCCCTGGATGAGAAATTCCCCGTATCTAAGAACCAGTGCAGAAAGTCAGGAGGAACTACATAATTTTTACTCTTTTGTTCAGCAAGGACAACCTATCCCGATGAGGTCCATCCAGGTAGCGAGGTGCCTCCCTGTGTTTTTTAATGATTATTTTCTAATACGTGTTCCTGTTTAATGGGAATTTAAAACCAAAGCCTATTTAGCATTTAATAAGAATAATCTTTTCGTATCTTAATATTTCCTCACTAGCTGGGATTTTTCAGGCTGATTGTTTTTTAAGGTTTTAAAAATATAATCCATATGATATATTAAAATATAATTAAAAGTGTTATCATATTTTCAGCAGCATGTTATGCCTAGGGAGATTTTAAAAGTGCAAATACATTTTTGCATCACCCATACTAGTGAGGGAGACCAACTGACCACTGCTAACCCTTCTTCCTGATAGGAAAATGCAAACAAAAAAAAAGAGGGGAAGGATTTGTGATGTTTCCAGGTGTTTCACATTCAAATCATTTTCTTTCTGATCCAGAATGTCTCCCAGTGGTACAGCAAAAGGAGATAAGAATTAAGTTCATAACCTGGGTTGACACGTTTTTCAGGTTGTGATGAAGAAGTTCTGGCATGGCAGCATGAGGGGATGTGGGTGGCCTGGGGATGTGGAGCAGCAGATGTTTCGTGTGTCCTCATCCCCTTCCTGGGGGAGAAAGTGAAGCTGGTCCATGGCAGAGCAGCTCCTTTCGATGGGGGCTCGTGGAGCTGGGAAGTGGTTGCAATGCAGTCTTGCAAGTGGGAATGCACGGATTAGTGGGGCTGTGCATTCAAGGGAGTCCTCCTGGAGACCTTTATGTGCTCAGAAGGACCTCTTCACCCTTGCTACACGACCCAACACTTCAGCTTCCCAAACTCAGACGGGAAGTTGCTGGAGAAGCCCTGATCTTGGGTGTGTGTTGTGATTGTCCCCTCTCATGTAGTCTGGACCACTTTGTAGGGTGCGCAGCATAAACTGGGCAGAGTGGATGTGAAGTCTGGGATTTGCAGCTGAACTCCCCAAACCCCCTGCCCACCCCTCCCCTCCATCTCTTGCCTCTCCAGTGTCATTTTCCAGCCCTTGGTTCAGACAGAGCTCTTTGCAGAAGGCTGAGGTTCAGGAGAGCACAGCAGCGATGTCTGGCTGTGCAGAGGGAGGTGGTCATTCAGTGCTGAGGGGGGCTAGCTGTAAATTTCTTCATAGGGAGGAACTGGGAGGAATCACAGTTCACAAGTGGGCCTTGAGCTGGGGGTGTCCTGACACAAAGAAGATTGAGTGGCTAATAGGGCTTTTTTGGTGGAGGGCCCTCAGTCTCTCATCTTCTCTAGCCCGTACGCAGAAGGGGTTGTCCTGGGACTGCTGCAAACCCATTTATTCCTCAGCTGAGTACAGATTGATGAAAGGTTCAGAAATGGAAGGTTTTGTGGCTGAAGGATGAATTGAGGGCTGGCATCACAAGTGACACTGGTGCAGGTAAAGAGTTAAACCATTGTGGGAAAGTCTGTTCACAGGAGAATTAACATCATGAAAGTAATTGAAAATAAATATAATCAGTGTCCAAGTGTTTTAGGAACTTAATTCTTTTTATTACCCTCCTCTCCTCTTTTTCTCCGTACCCCCAGGAGCTGCTTATGTTCCTACAGCTCATACTTTCAACAGTCTTTAAATAAGTGTTTAATGGGATTTATAAAAGCACCTGAGCAGGTTAGATAGGTTAGAATTCCCACTGATTTCACCGACCTCTCTGTAGAGGGGACACAGGCTCCTGTATCGCACAGGCTTATTTGAAAATGTTATTCAAAGTATGCTGGAAAATGTTAGTCATTTGTGGTTTAAGTTCTGGGGGGTGCCATCAGAGTTGGACTGATGCATAGAAATATAAATAAACATAAGGGTGCCTGGGTGCCTGCCTGTGCATGTGTGTGTACAGCCTTTAGTGGCGACTGAAACCTACTGCCTGCTCTTTGGTTTTCCATTTTAGCTGGCCTATTATCAGAGATTTCTGGAGTGTGAGTTTCATAAGTAGAGGTTATCATACATTGCAGGCCATCTCTCCTGCTGGGGAGCAAAATGAAGGTTTGATAATGAGATCGCCCAAAGGCAGATAAGAGCTCTAGCTTGCTGAACAGTCCCTCAAGGTTTCCTGTGATGGCAAAAAGGAGGGAATGCAATTTATTATCCTTCCCTCCTTGTACCTTCCCATTGTTTGAGAAGCCAAAGCAACAAACTATGAGTGTTCAAAGTAAATAAATAAAAAACCAGAGCAGGAGACCCTGTGTGTTGTTATTTTGCTCTGAAGGAGAAGCTCTGTGATTTGCTCTAACACCATGAAGGAAGTCTCTGAACTCCAAATCCTGAAATCCCGTTTAAAGGACAAGCTCTCTCCCCCTCTCCTCCCACCCTCGCCCTGCTAGGATGGATATTCTAAAATTCAGTCAAGTGCTTTATCTCGACAGAGGATGGAGGATGGCTCTGTAACCGCTGCCGATAACCTCCCATCTCCAATTCTGTTTGCTCTTCTTTCACACTAAACACTACAAAGTGCACGACAGTAAAGCGAAAGGTCAGATTTAAGCCATAAAACACGAAAGATTCAGCGCTGAAGTTGCCACATCATTAAATCACAGCATCATCATGCTTATGTTTTCTAGCACATATGGTATATAAAAACACCTAGTGTTTCACAACCCTCTTAAATAATTAGGCACAACAGGGTTTGCTGGGTGACCACCTGGATAAAGGCAAAACTGTGGCATCTGCACCAACCAGATGGGATCCGCTCTTCGCTGCTGTCAGGAAATGGACAACCGCCTTCCACTCCACTGAACCAAAAGCTGCCTTCTTCCAGATAAGAAAGGGAATGGATAGTTTAGAAGAGAGCAATAAATGTGTCTTCCTTCAATTTGCAGGTTACAGAGACTCTGCTGAAACCGAAAGGAGGAGATCCTGCTCCCCGGGCTGAGAAGCAGCAGGGAGGAGGTAAGGTAAATTTGTACGTAATCAGCAAACCATGTACCTGGCAATGGGATTTTGAAGGCAGGTTGAACAAAGGCTTATATTTTTATTTGTTTCTGTCATTCAAAAGCAAAAAAAAAAAAAAAAAGTGGTGGGGGGGATAATATTAACAATTTAAGTGTGAGGCTCCATTAGATCAAATCAGTGCCAATGATAGTCACTTATTTCCTCCATTTCATAATGATTTACTCTATAAATTGATGCCCGCCTATTTAAACCCGCTCGGTGATTCAGTTCTGGGTACCATGGCAATATGTGACAGGGAACTGGGCTGAACCCACCAGTCAGATGGCTCTCCGTGCTGTCATTATGCTCTATGTGTGCCGACACTATGGTAATGGGGGGCTATGTGAGAACGCCGACAGATATTATGCAAACATATACTGACTGAAGTATCAATCTGTCGCTGGAGTAACTCATTGTAATGGCTCCACCAAAGTCATTACCGAGTAATATGCATTACAGCATGTTAGACATCCATCACGGGCAGAGGTTCACAGGAGTCATGGGGAAGCTAGAGGAAGCTACCAACATCCAGATCTGGAAGATACTCAATGTAAGGTTTTCAGTTCAGCAGATCCCTAGCAGAGCTTTCCTTTTTTTTTCCTCCTTTCCACTCCAAAGAGATGAATCTGAAATAAATGGCTCACAGCTTTAAGACGAAAAAAAAAAAAAAGGAAAATCCTCTTGAGCTTATGTGTATGAAGTAAGTTAACTGCGGCAGTTAAATTCACATCTCTCTCTCTTTCATAGATATATGCACAGAGGCAAATAGAGTTGGATGGTGGGAAATTTTTAGCCTCACTGTGCAGTTTTAGGATGTGATCCCCTCTGCTGTCACCTCTCGAGTCACTCAGCCCAGTTTTGTGGTACAGAACTGGAAGCAGTATGTAGCCTCTATGTCCCTTCCAGCTGATCCATATCCTCTACCCCACCACACGCCTGGATAGTGTATTAGAGCATCCGAAAGCCAGAGCAGCCCTTTCTCCAGTACAAAATTACCCTGGTTAGTAATCACCAGGGGTCTTCAGTCCCAGGTTTTGCAGCAGGTCATTCCTCTTTCCAGTGGATCCTGTTCAGGACCAGACAGGGTAAGATACCTCTTGGATGATGATAGTCACTTAGGTTAAGCTCTTCCCCTACTCTGCATTTTTTGGTTGCT
This sequence comes from Pterocles gutturalis, assembly GCF_000699245.1. NCBI lineage: Eukaryota > Metazoa > Chordata > Aves > Pterocliformes > Pteroclidae > Pterocles > Pterocles gutturalis. Next base: position 16,641 of record NW_010108003.1, on the reverse strand, counting down.
TTTCAAAGAGCAATACTGCGGCACTGACTCAGTGATCTAAGGCAGAGACTGGCAAGGGTGGGGGGGATATTTCGTTGGTGCAGACTTGACTGTTTTGCTAGCATGATACTGGGTTCTCCAGCCAACCCAATGGATTAGAATAGTACTCTGTTTAAAGGTTAAATAGTTGATGCTCCATCAACACGTACGGGATGAGACGCACAAATCCAAAGTGATCTGAAGCGATTGGCTCAGTCTCCAGCCGGTTGGTGGTGTAGCCAAGGAGAAACGCAAGTGAACAGATTTCTAAAGTGAGTTTACCCACCGCTGACTGCTCAGCCTGGGCACTCAGCGGTGCATTTACTCACTTTTTTGTGTACTAAAGCAGTACTGATACAGCTCACAGCATCCTCAAGCAGTTGTATAGAGGGTCAGGAAAGAGGCTTAATAGACTGAAGGTGCCTGAATGCAGTGCTACGGTAAGTAAGGGACTCTCTTAGAAAGAAAGACTGGTAAAAGAAAAAGCCCAGGGAACAAACACTGGATCTGTTGTGCTGTTACCATTTAACCTGCATTCACTGCCAATTGAAATGCACTTTACATTACTTCAGTCAGATACTTCAAAGGAAATCCTGGAGATGGGAGCACTTAAGCAAGAGCACTTCTGGTGGTAATGTGTGTATTTGAAAGCCCGGCAATTGGGGAGGTTGTGAATGCAGCAGCATATCCAAATATAGCTGGAGCTTGTTAGATGTAAACCCAGGCAAGGCTCATTCTGATAGCCTTGCTCCTATCCTGCCCTTCCTGCCTGCAAAATGGTGCGATTCCTCCATCTGTCAGCATCTCCAGTATTTGTGTTTTCATGCAACAATGTTCTCCTGTGCATGTCATCCCGCACAGCAGCTCGGTGAGAAGGGCTGATGTGTATCTGGGGAAAGGCTCTTTGAGGAAAGTGTTGCTACTTCTGCAGTACTGCCTGAGCCGGACAGGCCCATGGGGGAAGGCAGAGGTGTCAGACAAAGCCACGCATGCAGCTGAGGGCAGGCAGAGGATGTGCAGGGTTGGTGCTTCTTGGGTCAAGCATAACCAAGGAGATAGTTGGATGAAGGTGTAAAGCTAGAGCAGCTGAAACCCTTGTGCGAGGCTCTCAGCTCACTGCAGTCAAACCCTCCTGAGTGAGGGTACCCACATGGAGGTTTGATGTGTTTTAATTTGTGTGTGCTGGACGTTGAGTCCATGTAGGTCCACCCACAACATCTCCCATTATCCACCACGCATCGGTGCACGCTGAGATGGAGCGTGTGGCCAGGCGTGCGAGTGGGTGAATGCTCAGGATGACACTGCTGCGTCTCAAAGAACACCAGTGAGAACCCCACGTTATTTAACCATTGATGCCAAGGGTAGATCTCCTGCAGCTCACTGTGAGACATAAAAGACACAGGACTAATCGCATTGCAAGGGCAGCGTGTGAAATGTTGGACAGCATGTGGGCAAATCCCAATGACCCAGGGAAAAAATCTGTCTTCCAGACTTTTCTGGAGAAAGATGTTGCTTCTTTGCCTTCTGCATTTGTGTACAATCTACTCTCTTTGTTGTCATAGTGGGTCAGAGTTTAAAAGATTAATTCCTTTCAGGTCCTTAGCAAGAAACACCTCGTTATGGAGTGGGTTCATAAAAAATAATTGGGAATACCTGACTATGGAATAAGAGAGTGTGATATCTTGGAGCTGGGAAGAAGAATCACAGCTGCTCTCTTTTCCCCAACACAAATGGGAAGGCTGTGAGAACACCTTGACCTTTATCTGGCACAATTAAATGCCAGACAAACAAACAGATAGTTCTGTTTAGCAGTGTTGTTGCTTTTATCTCCCTGTGGCCATAACCAGGTGAAATTCCCCTTTTCTGACCTGACCATGTGCTGACACATTCAGTGCTGTGGCATGCAAAGGAAAGGTCCTGTTTGTTGTGTCCCTGAGCAAGGATGTCTTCTCCTCTCTCCCAACTCTCACGTATGATTTGGGAAGGCAGCTGAAGAGCAGGAGGTGCTGCCTTTCCAAAAGGCAGGGAGTGGGGAGGGTGGGAGGAGAGGTTGTGCACAGCCAGGTCCCGAGCACCCTCAATGTCTGGGATGGTTCCTGCTTTGCTTGATTTGAAAAAATTATTGTAAAGACTCTGGTTCAGTATATATTGATAGTATCTGCAGGTTTTGACAGTATAATTAAGTCTATGTTGTGCCATTCACATGGTCATCCATAGGGCTGAAGTCTTCCTCTTCCTGGAAAAGCCCCCCCATGCCACACTTCACACTGATGTCCTGGGCTGGAGTCTGATCAGCCTGTGGTTCTGGCATAGCTCCAAGCTACTCAGGTGATTCTCTAGATATTTTAGCCACTAAAAATCAAAAAAAGCCTCTACTGAGCATGTGTGAATAGTAATTTCATAAATGCATTTAGCATGGCCAAATTTGAACAGATTTTCATGAGAACTTCAAAAGGCAAAAGGCATATTCCCAGCATAAGATCCTTATGCATCCCCATGTAATAGTCAAAAATGTATCAGAGCAGATTGCTGTCCATTTTTTAACACGGGAAAAACTGCTCATTCTCTTTTTTTCCCCCCCTTAGAAATCTCTGATCTACATTACTTGATTTTTTTCAGAATTTACCCTCACGAATTTTGAGGCCAAACCTTAAATTCCCATTAAAAGCAACTATGAAATTACAACTACACCATGTGATAACATTTCTGGAGTCAGTAACAGATGCAAGCTGCTCATGTTGGGGTACCGCTCTGGTCTTAGAGGGGTGCTGAGCTCCCCCAGCTGCACCCAGGCAGTGTCATAGATAACACACCCTGGGACATCAAAAACCCACTTCTGCATCATCGAAAATTGGGTACTGCAAATTAGAGCCTTTTGGTGAACTTTCTGTTTGTGACTCAGCACTTTCCTCTGTAAAGTGGCAGTAATGTCACCCTTCCCCGAAATTAATGTTAAACTGATGAATGCCAGAGACAAGCCTGAGAGGAAATTAGTCATTGCCTCCAGAGCAGTGTTTGAGGAGTTTGCTGGAAATAAAATATTGAATAGGTGCTCTTTAAAGGAGCTCTGTACTTTGTGCACATGGATAGTTTGGAAAAAACCGGCATGTGAACGTGTAGCTTAAAGATCATATAACCATGTATATGCCCAAAGGAATCAAATTGAGCTTGTTCAGGTAAATATAATTTGGCATTTCCAGGCTATGCATTGCACAAAGATTGCATATATAATAGCTTTATGCTCCATGACCACCCTGAATTTCAGATTTTGGGGTCATAACATCAGAAAGGACAGTCTCTTGGTGGTATCATGTAGCTCCAGGGCCACCTATCCATCTTCATGGTCCGTCCTCCTCCTCCTCAGACTAAGCTGCCAACTGGAGCATGTTCTTGAGAGAGTTTTGTACCAAAACTAATGAAAGGGACACCTTCAACTCCAGCCCTTTCCAATGCTGTGATTGGCACTAGGCTCATTCCTTAAGTTTATCGTTTTTTCCCTTCTTCCACAATCTCACCTTCAGCTCATCCTTATCCTGGACCAAAGGACTGTATTAAGCCTGGCTTGCTCCCTCTGCTTAGCCACCAGTCTTTCTTCCCAACTGACCCCGAAGGCCATGGTTTGAGTGTGCCCAATGTAGGAGACATCAGATGCATTTGCTCCTCAACAACTTCCCACAGCCAGCCATGAACCGTTGTTATCAGCATTAAATAATCTATGGACGTATGAATTGCAAGAAGAAATGCTTACTGGCAAAGCACGCCTGTCTCCTGCCCTCTTCAGGAGCAGCTTCTTGAGACCCTTCTGCAGGAGCTGGGAATAGCCACCAGGAATGGGCAGATGGAGAAATGAGTTTAGTCACTCCTCCACAAAGGTGATAATAGCCCTGAATTTATATATATGTGTGTGTGTATACATGTACATTTAAGAACCCCGTGATGAGGTGTGCAGCTTTTATCAAGTCCTTTCACACCCCCAACAAGTCCAACATCCCAGTATGTTAAGGTCTGTATTGGTGAGACCTCCCTGCCGTCACAGAGATTCCTGTTTGCTCACTCTGAAATGGAAACCTGGCTAGTTCGTGCTGTCCAGGGTGGCATCTCACAGTCAGTCTGGTTTTCTCCCTCTCCCACATATTTGTTGAGCACTCCCTGCCCCGTGTACACTCTACTGATCCAGCACAGCCAGTTGGATTCTGGCCTGGAGCCCTACCCCTGGCTGAAAGGTGAAAGCAATCATGCAAAATCTCTTTAGAGTGCTAAGAACTAGGATTCAAGTTCATATTTTAAATCTGAGCTTATGGAGTAAGAATGCTGGCCATCAACCAAGGAGAACTCAGGAAATTACATACTTTTGGTAATTACAATATACTGGAAAAGGACATGCAAATTCCCTTGTTGAGATTTGTTCCTACTGCACAGGCGAAGTAGCCTTGTTGCCATTTTATTTATCACTTCAACAGATACAACCTATTAATTATTTGTAGTGTGTTCAAGAACAAATACGCACTCTGGGGAGGAAGGAAAGGCTTTTGAAAGTTCAGCTGTTTCTGGCTCCCTTCTCCTACTCACAAACGTCCTGGGAGCACCACGGACAGGGGTATGGCGCAAAGAGGAATTTGTGTTCATTTGCTCTTTTATCACCAGTTTATAGGTAAAAGTACTTTTTCAGTCTGTAGTCCAATATTCCATGCTCAAAGTAAGAAAAGCAGGAACATGTTTCTACGTTGGCAGCATTGTCTCCACGCAGGTCTCTTGACTTTGCCAGCAATCAGCAGGGACAAACCTACGGGCAGAATTCCTCCTTGTTCTCATCTCCAAACCCGCAAAACTCTTGAATTAATTTTATTTTTAATTTAATACAATAAAATTAGTGCTTCAAGTAGGAAACATTTGAGGACAAGTTTCAGCTCAGAGTACTTTATTATGGCTGAATTTTAATCCTCAGTGCATAAGAAGGATTACACTGAGAACATTGACGTCACCTTAAATATAGCAGCATGAATATGCCACTGTAATAAATCTTTTCAGATTTTAATTTCAATTCAAGAAAAATGTTGGTTGAAAATATCTTCTTTCCCAGTAACCTTCCCCTGTCTCAAGCGTGCCCACACTCCCAGGCACCATCTGACACAGCCTTGTTGGCCAGGAGGGGGAAGAGGTGCTATCTCCACCAAACACAGCACACCAAAAAAAAAAAATCTTTTGCAGATCCAGATACAGCAGCAAAATGCTGGTTTTACCTGTTGCAATTACCATCAGGGGAGAAGGGGTGATAAAGCATCTTGTTAAGCCATAAAAAAAAGTTTGACCAATAAAACCTGAGCTCATATGGGGAAAATTTCCTCCTTACAACTTTTTTTGGGGAGACATCAGGAAGGCAGAGGTGGCCTCACCCCCGTGTGTGGCTCCCAGGCTGTGCTCAGCAGGAGTTTGCTCCTGCAGCTCAGGAGGGGGATGGACCCAGCAAAGTATCCAGGAAGGGAAATTTGATTTATAAGAGAAGCATCAGCAGACGTCTTAAAAGGTCTCCTGAGAGTTTGTAATACTGTGGAAGAGCCGAGAGTAATAAAATGGAATAAGATCGATTATAGAGCCAAGTTTCTATGCTGACTGCCAATCCTAGAGAAAAACGAGCGCTGCTTCTCGCAGGCAGGAGGGATGCTGCAGCCGGCGTCTGAGTGCTTTCCTGCCCCAAAGGCGAGAAGCTGGGAATGGTCCAGCTCAAGCTGAGGTCTGATGACCTTCACCACGAGGGCATCTGTTTCACGGGGTATAAGAAAGGTCCTTCCGACCATTCCAGTATCGCTCGGCACTTTGGGGGTTACCCAGGGAGATTAACTGTCCCTCTTGTCTTTAAGATATCGTGGTGCTGCCGATACGTTTGGATGTTCACGTGGTGACTAGAGTGAAGATAACATCTCGGTTTCTCACAGCAATGTCAGATGTTGAGAAAATGGTCTATAAATAACACAATTTTGTACTCACAGAATATTTGCCGGTTGTTTTTCTATGAATCAGCATTTTAGTTATAGTAAAGGGAGTGCTATAGAGCCAGTTACTACGGTACACAGATATCACCAGTTTTGACCTGCAAGTGATGCGCTAGTGGTATCCTCTGGCGAGAGATGTGATATGTTCTAGCGCTCATTTTGCCAGCAAAAAAAAATCCCAGCTATGGTATCATCCATCTCTTCCTGCATATGGTGTATTATCACCAAGGGTCGATGGGAGCTGCCGAAGCTTTAAGGCTGGCCTGGGAACACACCTACCACCCGAGATCTGCACAAGACAAACACGGGGGGCAGCGCCGCTGACCCCTGCTTTGGCAGCCAGCGTTCACGGTACAGGGAAAAGCGGAATTCACAGCATTTGTGGGTGGACGTATGCAAATCAGCAGATAAATCAGGCTGATGGAGCTGCAGCAGCCACCGCAAACCCAAAATAAGTGTCTCGTTTCCCTTTAGGCTAGCACTAGCCCTAGCTGAAGTGACAGCTGCACGAGCCTGATGAGACCCAAGAAGGCCATTAGAGCCTCTGTCTCTGGTTTCGAGCGTAGCGGACTGAATGCAAAACCCTCTTTGCAAACTTGTGGTCCTGCTAATTATTTTTTTTTTGTTAGTTTGATCAGCATTATGCTGTTGCATATGTTTTCCCAAAAGGGTCCGCACAGGGCTGTTACCTACATGGTGGGGAAAAAAAGGACTTTTTGTGTTATAATTCCTAGTTTGAAATGAACATTGCAGTCGTTTAAAACAGGCTTACTCTAGAGTTGGCAAAATCTTTGGTTCAGCCTGATCTGTCTCCTTTAAGGCTGTCAGACTGAGAGGAATTAAAATGCAGAGAAAATTATTTGGGAAAAGAAAATGCAACTTTCCAATTTAACTTTGCTACAGGGATAAAGTTGTACAAAGCGATTAGCAGTTCGGATGTCTCTGGGAGCCTGAGGTCAGACTCATTAAAGAGAAACAATTTTTGGAAAATATTGAACACTCACCTTTGGAAAAGCTATTCTCTGCAGGTAGCTAAAGATGGGCACTAAACTCACTGCTCTGTTTGACAGGCTCAGTTTAGCCTCAAATTAAAAAAAAAAATTTAAACCAGATACAATGGAGTGACTGTGATAACTCCACATGCAGGAAGGTAAAAAGATGCTTTGACAAAGGGAAGCACCGGTGTAAAGACAGCAGTGATGCTCGTGTTAGAAGGAGATGAGGTGGAAATAAACATTATTCTGGGCTAGCAGCAGCAGACACAGAGCAGTGGTAGAAGAAGAGGGAAAGGGGGCTGATCCTCATCAGTTACGTAGACAGAGACCATGTGGTCTTCAGGATCTTGGGACTTGTTGCTGATAGTTCTTAAATGATGCAAATTTGAGGACCTCTGTTTGTATTTTTAGAGGGATCTGGCTGGTTGACTTCCTTTCAAGATGACCGTTATGATGCTGTTGGGATTCTGCTGCTTTAAAAAAAGATGAATTCGTGAATTCAAAGACTTAGATGTGCATCTCATCTTTTAATTTAAATTTAAATAAATAAATAGTTGGGAACAAAAACAGAGTGATTTGGTGTCATTTCCAGAGCTGAATAAAATGCTAACCCTAAGACCCAGCGATGGTGAAAAATAAGCCAGGAGTTTAAAATTAATCCCATTATTGTGCTCTGAAACGTTATTGATAGGTGTAGAGCTTTTGGCAAATCCCATTATTTTAATACTACCCTTTCTCCTAAATATTTCATAGCCAGTTTTTATTTCCTTTTTAAAATAGTCACACTGGAAGAAGGATAAACTCCCTGTTAGTGAAGTTCAGAAGCACACAACCTGCAGGGTCCAGCGATGAAGGTTTTTTAGAGGATCTGTAGGAATCGGCAGCGGTAGCAAAGGAGTGAAGAGGAATTGCTGAGTGTGAGGGGTCCTGTGCTGGGCACCGCTGCATCCCCCAGCGCTGTGTGGGTTCCAGCACATGGCTCTGCATTGCTGCACTGTGATAATATTGCATTTGTGAGATGATAATGTCATGCTGCTCCATTCACAACCACAGAAGAACATATTCTGTCATCCCGATGCGCGCAGAATAATAACCGCACTTTGTAAGCACTCCCATTCATTCCAGTGGGACTCTCTTGTAATCAATATATTTGTTTCCAAATTATAGTGTTATTGGTCCAACTTGATCTTTATTCCCGTTAACCAATTGCATGTGCAGAAAGGCCTGGAAACGATGCCACAGCCAGGGCTGCTCTCATCCCACTCCCATTGTTCCAGGACTCCAGTCCTCGGAGTTATTGTTCGAGCTGCCAGTTATCTCCGAGTGCTCCCTGCAGATGTTGGGGGGAGGGAGCAATTTTTTTTTTTTTTAAGAAGTTTGCCTCTTTAAGGACCTGCCCCAATGAGATATTAATTCTTGTTGCTCTCCCTTGCACTGTGTTCTGTCTCTTTAAGTTGGAAAATATTTAGAGAGAAAAATGTGCTTTCTTGCTGTTCAAAATAATAATAATTTCCCAGTGGAAATTTACTATTGACTTCAAAGGGAGCCCTAAATTTGCTGATAGTAAACAAGGGGCGATCCTGCTTTCCCT
>NW_010108003.1:2544-8016 GCF_000699245.1 Pterocles gutturalis | reverse complement strand
CAGTGTAGCTGTTTTTACAGGGTTTCATGAGGAATGATTTGAATGCAGAGCTGGTTCCACAATGATGTTTCCATTCTCTGAGTATCCTCCAAAGTTCAGAATTAATTTTTGTCTGTTGTGGAACAAAAAAAAAAAAAAAAAAAAGAAAATAATTTGGGGCCGGTTTTTGAAGAGATAGGATTGTATCAAAATATTAGTTTTTAAATCAAAACTTAGCTGTTGTAAGAAGGCTTCTTAGATTTGGGACTTTTGGATTATCTTGATAAACAGAAGAGTCTCTCAGGCCATAACCTGATCTCTGGGGTGGTGATCTGAGTCATAAAAGATGCAAGGTTCAAGCTCCTTCTCCAGAAGAGCTTTTCACTCTGCATCTTCTGCTTGATGATCCACTCAACCCCAAATCAAGTGATGGAGTCTGACAGCTCTCTCTCCTCTGCTCTCTCTCATGTGTACATGGGGAACAAACAGGGAAGCCCACAAGAAAGCTGGTTGATTGGATTTATCTTCATGGAACATTTTTGCTTTAATGATTCATCCTGTTTTGGTGACATTCCATGACGATGATGATGTCCCCGCCAGTTCTGCTTCAGTGAAGGTGTAGAGCACCTCAATGAGTGAAGCCTATGGGATCCTTATGGAGACCTCATCTCCCATGCTTGGAAGCTCACGTCCCATCCAAAGGGACCTTCTTGGCTTTGCTCCCTTCCTAGCCTTAACCTGACTGCTGAACATTTGACCAGAAACAAAATTTTTAAAAAAATTAATCCGTGCCATGCCTTGATTAGGGATTAGAAATGTTAACCGGGCAGTGCCTTTTTCTGCAGGGGTATGCAGCCCCTATACCTTTAATGAGAGTAGCCCGTGGTACTTGCCATAAAGCTGATAAGTAATAAATAGCTGCCTTTGTCACATGCAAGTTCAGCATTGTGAAACGGCACACGGACGGCTTTAAAAAGCCTTTGATTAAACCCAGCACTACAGTAAATCTACAAACACAGAGGAAAGAAAAGAAGCTATTTAGTCTGTGCCAGTTCCCGGCATTAAGTATGCAAATTTCTCGGTGTCTTCAGCTCCCAAGAACAGCAGGCGCTGAATGCAGCAGCAGCAGCAAGCGGCACGACATCATTCATTTCAATCATTAAAACAAAAGCAGGATAAATCGCTACCTAATTTGTAAAATATGCTTATCATATAGGCTCTTTGGTCTTTAAGAAAAGCACCAGCTGAATGAGAATCACTGAATTATTTTGGAAAAAAAAAATGCTTGAATCAATTCTGGTTTTCCCCCTTCTCCCAATGGCTGTTCTTTTCTTTTTCTTTCTTATCCCTTCCCTTCCTTTCCCTTCCTTTCTTTCCCTTCCCTTTCCCTCCCCTTCTCCATTCCCTTTCCCTTTCCTTCTCATTTCCCTTTCCCTTCCCAATTTTGAGTGAAACCGATCTGCAGCCTTCCCTCAATCTGCCACCCCAAGCCACAGGAAAACCCCAGTTATTTTTTCCTGAACATACACAACTCAATATTTCCAGGTCTTCTCTCTCCCTCCTTCAAAAAAATAATAAGGGTGACACCGACCACAGCCCAGCCAGGAGCTCCGTGCTGAGCATCACCCATCACCCCGCTCCCACCCCACCGCCCAGCAGCCCCTGCTGCCATCCTTGTGTGGTTAATCAGCGATCTCGGTTCCTCCCTGCATGGTAAAATACAGACCCAGACAGCCTGACCCTGTGACCTGCTGGGAGCTGCGTGGTGTTCATCACCCCTACACAGAGGGATGAGGCTTCTCTGGCCTTTCTCCCTGTTCCTGGGCGCTCAGCTCAGAATCCATCACTCTTTTTACAAGCAGCAGCCTTGAGGATTATTGGTATACAGGGAGCATCATCAGTGGATCCTTACACAGGTTAAATTCTACCCCATCTGAATGCAGATAACTTATTTTTCCAAATAAACTGTTCCTTCTACATGAACCAGTTCACCAGCTTCTCTTCAGCCCATGGCTACTTGGGGTGCAGAAGACACGAACAGTCTCACTGAGGCTGTCCCTATAACATGTCCTCGCCTACGTGGCTCCTCTGCCTCTACTCCATGATGAGAAGCAAGGCCAACAACCCTGCTCTTCTCTGAAAAGTGTCCTTGGATGATTTACCAGCTGTTCAGGCATTCAGCTGTTAGAGGATAGCGCCTCTGGCAGTACAGCTCCCCACTGTTGTTGTGCTGGGGCGTCAGCAGATGGAGCATGTTGTGGTTATTGAAGTTGGATACAGGGGCTGTCAGAAGCCTTACATCGCCTGGCATATGCAAATAGATCCCTGGCATCTGGTTGCGTCTTGGGCTGGCCATACTAAAAAATAGTCAAAGAAACCCATTGGTTAGGGAGATCCACCAGCCGGAGCTTGGATGCTATGGTGCAATAGCTCCTGTGCAAGTCATGATGTGGTGGATAGGCCAGGGAAGGAGGAGTTTTCTAAAGCAGGATGGATAATGCCCACCCAACGGCAGAGCTGGGTGCTGCTGGGTGCTGGAGGGGTGGGACAGCACGGCCACGCTGGGTGCAGCACCCATGTGCCACCAGAGCGCCTGGGGGCTGTTATCACAACAGGGCTTCACGTGAAATATTGGATGCACCTCAGATGCTTGTGCCACCTTTTACTGCACAATGGTATCCGTGTAGATGGTCGTTGGCAGAACACCCAAGAAAGGGGAATTAAACACTGCCTTGTCCCCAGTGTTCTTCAGGGTGGCCACGAGTCACCCATCCGGTCAGCAGATGGACAAGCCAAGTGCATGAAAAACTCATCCCATTGGTGCAGTTTGCTTTTGAGAGTAAAGCCCATGCCTCTGTACGTGGAGCTCGCAGTCCTGTCACGCTTTCTACCAATTTCATGTGACCTTCTACAGCCAAGCCTTCTGTCTTTCCAGCTGAGTCTGAGAAAAGATTTGCAGCCCTGATGTCTGTAGGATGGTGACTCTCAACACTGATGTACTGAACAGCGCTGGAGATGTTCTTGCATTACACCACATCACTGCAAACCATCTAAAAATCACAGCTTGATGCCAGAGTGTTGCACTCATATATAAAAGGGACCACTGAGATTAAACATTGTGATGTACAGGTATCCCCCGTGCCGGTGGCAGGTGCAGCAGAGTATAACCCCCCTGTTCTTCCATGGGACAACTTGAGAACATGATGTTTTCTTTCCTTCTCCAGCAACGCCTGGTGTTACAGAACAGCTACCCAGAGAGATTCCTTTGCTTCTCCTCTGGAGATGAAACCTGTTCTCCTCTCCTCCCATCTGCTCTGTGGAGGGTGTGAGCAGAACCACAGCATCCCAGCGGCTGCGTCGCGAAGGGGTGACAGGCTCAGGCACATCAAATCTCCCCTCCCCTCCCCAGCCCGGCGGGCCCCTGGCACTCTCTGCCACGCAAATGCTGCCTGCCCCCGCACGCTGCGTCCTTGGCTCCTTTTGCAACATCAGAGGAGATATAATGGGGGAAGAGAAGAGAAATAACATCCAGAATATTGCGCCTTCTGATGAGGCTGGCAGTGATCTAACAGCTTTTCTGGAGCCCACCGTGCTGGGCTCGCTGGCACAGGGTTTTCCAACCCTGGGGGTTATTTCTAGGGGAAAAGCAAACTCCATCCTCGTGGAAGTGCCTGAGATCTCCTGGGGTCACAGAGCAGCTTTTTCCTGATCCAGAAAGACCTGGAGAAAGAATTTGCAATCCAGATTCCTTCTCTGTCTTTGGTTACAGTGTCCTCACCGTAAAGGGACTCGTAGAACCTTCAGCAGCACAAGCTGTTCCTGCGCTGTTGTTGGATAAATATGTTTTATGTATAAATATGCATTTGAATCCTTGTTTGGACTCAAACCTGTCTGTTCATCCAGCTGTCGAGTAACCTCTGCAAACAGCAGGGTCCTTCGTGACAGATTGAAACCAAGAAAACCACTGCCTGTTCTGCAAAACATCTTTAATTTGTTAAAGAGATGGGAACTTTGTGGAATTAATAAGACGTGCTAGAGAAGGGAGCCGCTCTCCGAAGAGCTGAATCCTGGTTACAAGTGCAGTTTGCAGCTTGCTGGTAATCCTGCAATTAAAGCTACAGTACCAGCGTATCACAAAAATGGGATTTGCATAATTTGAAATTTGAGGAAAATCTCTAAATACTTTAATTTTGATAGAAACTGTTTCCACTGCTGACATGTGTCTACACCTATAATTTTGGTTGATAAATTGCTGTAATTTCTCCTCCATTTCATGTTCTTTCTAACATTAATTGTCAGTTGTAGAGTAAAACAGTAGAAAGAGAGAGAGAGGGAGAGAATAATGTCATTGTGCTTTTGTGGTGTGAATAGCCTTCTGAGGAATGATTATCTTCCACACAGATGCAAATAAATAAAAAAAAAAATAAAAAAAAAAAAAAAAAAGAGGGAGACAGAGAGACCTCTTGGTTTGCAGAGAAATACTATGATGGGCATCAATGTCCCACTGAGAGACAGGGAAGCAAGGGGTTAACGCCATGGAAAGGTACCTGGGAGGGGATGTGGCCATTTCCCAGGCTGTGGGAGGGAAAAATGGGATTTCCCCTGGGATGTGGAGCTGTGGAGGATGCACAGCTGGGCAGGAGGAGGCCTGAGCTGCAGGATCCCAGGGGATGAATCCTCTGGTCCAGCTGTCCCCTGTCCCAAGCAAGACCCTCGCAGAGCCATCAGCAGCGATGGGCTCACCTGGGTGGGTTTCCCAAGCCAGGCAGTGAGGAGGAGGTGACCCAGATGGAGGGGGATGAAGGCAAGTGGAGGGTCCCTGCGGTGCAGCCCTGCGGTACCTCCCTCTCCCCATCCCACCTCCCCAAACACTGCTTCCCAAGCTACTTTTAAATGAAACACCCTTTCAAACAGAGGGCTAGTGGTACTAAATTATTCTATTAATTTATTATTCATGATGAAAAATTATTCTAATAAACGGTGAAAAATTATTCTAATAACATTCTACCCTATTAATATTCTGCAGCCGAGCAGTTAAACTCACTTCCTGTGGCTGCACCCCTCCTTAGCGCTGATCTATCTCTTACAGAGTTTATTGAAATTAAAATCTGCTTCTTTGGAAAATGTGCTGCATTTAACAAAACCAGTGGGGGGAGATGAGCTGTGAGCGAGGAGAGAACCAGGCACTGATTTTTCCCTGCTGCTGACAGAGCAACGGGTTGCACGGAGCGGTGCAAGAAGCGTGAATCTGTACAGAGCAGGCGGGAGATGGTCCAGCCCAGGTCATTTGGATGCTGTCGCCATGTAGACCATTAACTTTTAGCACCCAGTGTTGTTAATCCAGTGTCTGCCTATGAGGATGGTCCGAGGCTGGAGCAGCTCCCGTGCGAGGACAGGCTGAGAGAGTTGGGGGTGTGCAGCCTGGGGAAGAGAAGGCTCCGGGGAGACCTTCCAGCACCTCCCAGTGCTGAAAGGGGGCTACAGGAGAGATGG
>NW_010108003.1:1878-2357 GCF_000699245.1 Pterocles gutturalis | reverse complement strand
TTGGTCTAGTGGGAGGTGTCCCTGCCCATGCCAGGGGGTGGAACTCACTGGGTTTTAAGGTCCCTTCCAACCCAAACCATCCTGTGATTCTGTGTTTCTGTATTTCTCAGCACAATGACATGTCTCCTTACCTGTCCCTGTCCCTTGGCCAGCACCCTGCCATCTCCAGTCCTGCACCTACCTCCAAACCCTGAGCTCACGTCTCCTCACTCCCGTTCCTCACTGCAGAAACTCCCTAAATCCCAAGGATCCCTGCCACTGTAGCCTCCCGGGGAATGAGTGAGGCTGGCAGCCAAAGCAAGGACCAGGCTGGGGACCCTGCTGTCACCCGGACCCCAGGGCCAGTCCCAGCAGCATCCTGCCACCCCTCCTTCCCGCAGCCTGTCCGTGTGCTGGCACCACACACTTGCCAGGCTTCATGCCAGAGATATTTTCCTAATGGTTCCTCTGCCTGCTTTGCTTGCTGCTCTCCTCGCCTG
>NW_010108003.1:0-1847 GCF_000699245.1 Pterocles gutturalis | reverse complement strand
GGGTCCGACCCGCTGCCGTTGCAGCAGCTGGGGAGGGGTTTCATGGGTATGCGGGGCTGTACAGGTGGCAGAGCATCCCCGGCAAGGTCCCCTGGGGACCCACTGCTCCCCGGGACACTTTCTGTGGCTCCACTCAGGGCAAAGGGATGTGGGAGGTTGTGACGGGGCAATTCCTGGTCCCCAGAGCTTGCAAGTCCACACAGGTGTCAGAGATGCACTGAGGAAGCATCCTACAGAGGTGATGCAGAGACGTGACTCGAGGGCTGTGGGTAGCTCAGGGTTTCTCTTGCAGCTGGATATGCTGTCCGGGTGATTTTGGAGAGCACACAGCAGATAAGCAGGTACCACTGGACACCTCTGAACCTGCCTGACCAGCCACTCAGGTGCCATATCATCTGTCTTTGCTTTCCCTGTCATCCATAAGACTTAGTGAAAAAAAAAAAATCACTTACTTTGCAAAAGAACAGCATGGTCTGTTGGCTGTAGGTGTTGCTTTCACCACAGCTTCTCTGGTCATCCTTGGTTCTGTCTGTGCAATATCTACTCCATGCCAGAGACAGATCTTCTTCTGACCTTTTCTTTCTCCCATCTTTTTTCTGAATGTCCCCACAAACCTAATAATCCTTTGCACAGATGCATCGGGTCCTCCCTGCACCTCCCCAGCTGGCACGGGTAGCTGTGCCAATGGCGCGGGAAATCGGATGCACAAGCGCGTGTTAAATGTTCCTGTGACTTTAAGTCCTAATAAAGCTGTGCCAATGGCGCGGGAAATCGGATGCCCAAGCGCGTGTTAAACGTTCCTGTGACTCTAAGTCCTAATAAGAAAGCTCTCCTCCAGGTGATGTGATCACAGCTGTAACAAGTAGAGTGCCTTAGTAAAAGGACTTCCTCTCAAAGGACTTTGACTGAAGCCATCTTCTCTGTGCGTCCCTCCCTCGCAGCACGGGTAACTAAAGCACCAGCCACAGCTCGGAAGATTCCTTGGCTGTTGCGTTTGAGGATGCCTTTCACTCTATTTTTTCCCTCTTCTCTGATGGCATATTAGATCAAGCCATTAAGCAACATCCTCTGTTTCTCCTGCGAATACTCATCAATAACAGCGCATAGCGCTTGCTCCAGGGCTGCGCCCTCCTCGCCCAGGAATGTCGCTGGCACACGGCGCAGCCCTGTTGGAATAACTCTGGCATTTGTTTTTATTTTGGAGATTCATTCAATGTGTAATTTTTTTCTCTCTGGGATTATGGAGGCCCCGCTTTGTTCTGCATTTGGAAGCAGTCGGCTGAGGCTGAGATTTTATCTGATCCAGCAGAGTTTGCATCAAAGTAATGCAAAAGCCGAAACTCCTTAAAACCAACAGACCGCACCAGGTACAGCTGCCTTATCGTGATTACACGTGGGCTCAGCTGGATCGATGCATAGCTCTCTTTGCCCCCGTACAATATACTTATTTAGTTTGCACAACAGCAGAATAAAAGCAAAATACTTTAAACAAAATGTCTTAATATTGAGTTACGTGTCCTAAAACCAGATGGCAATCTCTGAGCCGCGCACCGCGCAGCCTGCAAAGAGGCTTCTCTGAGTGCTTGTCCTGCTCCTCTTCACCAGATGACGGATGAAACCCTGAAGGAACAATTCAGTGAGTAAAACAGAGGATTGGGGTCAGGGGATGTGGACAGTGCTCCAGGATTAGGAAGAGGAGGACACACCTAGAGCCTCTCTGTGCACCAGAGAAGCTTGTGCTCGTCTAACCCTGTGCACACCCATCTTCTTTGCTCCAGTAATTTTTTCGATTCAGACTATCAGCGACGTGAATCTCGCTCTGCACCCTTCCAGCACGCCTGTTGCAC
>NW_010108002.1:19760-46627 GCF_000699245.1 Pterocles gutturalis | reverse complement strand
CTTTTTTTCTTTTTTTCTTTTTTTTTTCCTTGCTAGATCCCTAGTGCTGCTTTGAGATGAATTGTGGTGGATTACTGTAATAGACCACCTGGCCATTGTTAATAATGAACTTGATGAAATATCATTTCTGGAATGAATTTTAAATGAGCTTTTTCCTGCAGTGAGTAGAAAGAGTTGTATCACACAGTGAAGAGTTTTTTTCTGTCACAGATCAGTTATATTCTTCTCAGATAATTCAGAGGTACCATATGATCTGAATGCTCATTGTGTACCAAGTCTGAGTTGCCATTTTCCAGCAGCAATTGAGTTACATTTTAAACTCTTATGACCAAAAGTGATGATGTGTTATTATGGTGCTTTTCATACTTTAGTACAAGGCTCTGTAGTTGAAAAGAGGGTAATTTGGTGTGTTGAGCAGTGTGATGTCAACATAAAGCCCACTGAAGTCACTGCAGGTATTTTCTTCACTTGAAATGAAGGCTTGCCATATTTCTGGTCCATTTACGGCTTATACATGAACACTGTATCTCTTCCACGTAAGAGATTATAATAGTTCTCCAAGAACTTGTTTCCTTGTCACTGGGGCAGCAGGGTTTTGCTGTTGATGACAGGTTCTTCTCCCTGATAATGTGCTGTAAAAGACTCCTCCTGGAGGAATTGCGTCTTAGGTTGGTCATTTTTCAGTGTCAGGATGTTACCCACATAACATGCCTGTTCAGGAGCATTAGGAAGATTAAACTTTGGTGGGACTTGCAAAGTGAACATGCAGAACGTTCTAAGGAATAATTTGTCTCCCAGCCTGCAGGTACTGCAGGAAAGTAAAGGTCCTTGTTGTTTCTTCTTACTCAATTTAAGTAATGTGCTTTCTGGCTACAGAAGTCTTACTCAAGTGTGGATTCCAATAGTTTGAATATGGCTTCTTTTATAAACCCTTAAAAGTGGGCTATGTTATGAAACTTCAGCTAAAAGTTGTTTTTTTCTTTGTATGATTTGTACCTGAGGCTTCTTTAATAGAGTCTATGAATCAGCAATTGCTTAATATCTTTCAGTCGAAAAAACCTTTGCCATCCACCTCTGATTATTATTTTAAAGGATGCAAAATATTCTACTCACAAAGTAGTTTCAGTGTATTTAAAAATAGAAACAGACTAATTGCATTGTTTTATGAGAGTCTTGAAATGCCTAGATACGAGAAGTTTCATTCCATTGGCCATCATGAGCATCTCTCCATATCCACGATATCTGTGGTGCATTTCTTGATCCAACACGTTGACCCTACTGCACAGTACGTAACTTGTAAAATATAAAAATGAACCGTGCATAGAATATAATTCTAGTAGCCTCACCTCCAGTTTGTTAGTATGCCAATGGGGAATTGCTTGTCTTGAGAAATCACATTCATCCCTTTTTTGTATGTGGTTCCTATGAAACCAAAGTTAACTAAGGAAAATTTCATGTTCAAAAATATTCTTTGTCTTTCCAAAATATGTCCATACTTAAAATTCAGAATCAGTTTTGTCTTGCATGAAAATTCAAATGGAACAGAAAATTGGAACTTTACATTAAATGAATAATAATTGTCATTTTCTTCACCACTTATGCTAACATCTTTAATTGTAGTGAATTAATTTAGTGTGAATATGGATGTCATGCATTGCTGTTACAACACTTTTGTAACTGAGTAGTAATTGATATACCACTATTGCACAGTGCAGACACATTCTCAGTTTTATTCTACATTCAGATTTGTCCTTTTTCCCTGCTGGTCGAAGAGCAAATAGTGCAACATGAAAGTTGTAAATACTTTCATGCCAGAAAAAATCTTTAGTGTTTTTCTGTCACACCAAAATGTCAAGTAATCTCTATTTAAATTATTTTTCTGCTCTTAAACTTCTATCTGATAATGTCTGATTTCAGATGATGGAATCTATGACCTCTAGATCATAGAATCACACAGGTGGGAAGGGACCTCTGCAGGTCTCTGTTCCAAGCCCTTGCTCAAGCAGCTCCAATTAGAGCAGGTTACTCAGGAGCTTGCCCCATCATGTTGTGAATATCTCCAAGGATGGGTGTCCCATAGCATCTCTGAGCCCCTGTTCTTTTTTTTTTTTAACCACCCTCATGGTAATAGGTAAGTGAATAAATACGTGAAGTTCTTATATCTGGTCACAATTTCCCATATTGCAGCTTAAATCCATTGCCTTTCATCCTGCTGCTGTGCATCCCTAAGGATAGCTGGGCTCCATCATCTCTGCACCTTCCCAGTGGGGACATTGCTCTGGTCAGCAATTAGATTCCCTTTACCTTCTCTTTGGAAGTCTGAGTAATGGTGGCTCTCTTAGCCTCTCCTCTTTTATTGTGCACTCCAGCCCTTGCACCATCTTGTTAGTCTTTGCTGGACTTGCTCCAGCATGGCAAAGTCTTACAGATAGTATGTATGTAGCAAAATAACAGTATTCTATTACCTCCGAAGTCCATCAGAATCTTTCTGAATGTTTGTATTGTCTTCCATGGATTCTCACCTATAACTTAATGTTTTGTTTCATGTTCTGCTTAAATAGCTTCAATGGTAACTAAATTTCA
Organism: Pterocles gutturalis; assembly: GCF_000699245.1. Taxonomy (NCBI): domain Eukaryota; kingdom Metazoa; phylum Chordata; class Aves; order Pterocliformes; family Pteroclidae; genus Pterocles; species Pterocles gutturalis. The sequence continues at coordinate 44,044 of NW_010108002.1, read as the reverse complement.
GAGTGAGTGCAGATTAATTACATTTCAGATTCCGTTTTATAGAATAGCAGGTTAATCTTATGTCACTGGGCCAGCCCAGAAGGGAGTATTTTCTTTGGCAGTTTTCTTTTCTTTTTGAGTTCTAAGTCAAAGCATATGGACGAATGTGATTTTGCTTTTGAAAGTGCATGACAAATTCATTTTTTCGTAAAGCTGAACTGAAATAAAATGGAACCATGGCAGTTTTGTCTATAGGATATTTTGTTTTAAGAAAATGGCTTTCTTTTGAAGGGTGTGGGATAGGGCATGGTTGCAATTCCTGGGGAAACTGGTATATTTATAAATGTGTATTTTATTGCTAACACCATATGACTATATGTACATTATATAAAGGCCATTCATGCTAGCAGGCTCAACAAGTGTGTAAATGTGTCCTGAAACTCAAAGGAACTAAAAGCCAAAAATTATGGACTTCTTTTTCATGTTTCAGTGTTGATCTTTCTGTTTTCTCTTGTAAGGAACCTATCTCTGAAGCTGTCAAAGGAGGTAGACCAAGGAGAATCCAGGTACCCTTGTGTTAGCCAGCTGGCTGGCAGCCCGTCTGTGGAGTGGCCTTTTACTGGTTTGGAAGAAGGTGGAGGCATTGAATCTTTGCCCTTCAGATTGATGTTGCAAGATTGCACAGCTGTAAAGACATTGCTTCTGAAAATGAAGAGGGTTCTTCAAGAGGTAATCACCCACTCATTTGTTAAATTAATAGCTTGCAGCATTAATGAGCTAAGCAGCAGAAAAGTGTCAGAAAAGTTTATGGAGTTGATGTCTTTTAATATGTCTTGAATGTATGGAATTGATGCAGAAGTATAAATAGTAGTGCCTCAACATGGTGGAGGTCACAAAGTTTATACTATGGCAGAATTTAACTGATACTGCCATCTTGGTGTGCAGAGTATAAAGCTTCTCTTGAGCTTTTACCAAAAAGGGAGTAGGGGAGACAAGCTGCTTTAGTTCAAGATAGATTGTATTGCTTTCATCTAGTATTTTAGAACTTCTCAGTTTTCTTCCTACATTTGTTAATCAGTATGAATTCGCATGTAATTTATTCAGAGGAGAGATGCAAAGGAAAAAAATGTTCTCTTACGTAACTACTAAAATTAAAGGTCACCGTCTTAAGTTTGTAAATGGTGGCTGAAATCCGATTTCTTAGGCCATTCTAAATGTTTCCAGAGTACTGTCTTGTCCTGTCCTGCTATATTGTCCTGCTTCCCCAATGAGCTGCTGGTGTTTTGCATCCAGTTCCCTTTGGGATTTTAGAAGAAATCAAATTATTATGGGATTGAGGGGGGGAGGGGGCTGACACTTTCCAGGGATGGCACTTTGACTCAGATACATTTTTTTTTACAAGCTTTCATCTTCATGGTAGTGAACTGCAGCATGCATCTTCTTGGAGATCTACAAGAAAGATAATTTTGTTTATTTGGTTTTTATCTATATAGTTCATAGAATTACAGAATAATTTGGGTTCAGGGGGCTCTCTGGGAGTCCAACCCCTCTACTCAGAGCAAAGACAACTTAGAACAGGTTGCTCAGGTCCTTGTCCACTTAAGGTTTTGGTACCTTCATGGCGTTTCCACATCGTCTCTGGGCAACCGTTCCAACATTTGACTACATTGTAATTTTTTTCCCTCTAATATAATCAGAATTTACTTTTTTGCGACTTCATCATATAATGAAGTGCTAGTCACTTAAGTGAGACTTGTAAATATCGAAACAAGACTTTGGCAAGTTTGAGTTTTGTACTGCTCACTTTTTGGTCATCTGTATCTAAATTCAACTGATTGTTGTACTATCTGAGAAGGTTTGTAAAAGGTTTAGCCAGGATCGTTGTCCACTAGTCCCCCTAAATAGCATGTTTTTGCTGGATGACAGGCCTCATGCCTTCCAGTTTCTTTCTGTTCGCTAGAAGCTTTATGTTTACTGTTGGGCTTCTTGGTGGGCCTGTGTTTTACCGAATGCAGAACGGAAATCATTAATTCTCCATCAATCCTGCTTATGTAATGTCAGAATATAGAATGAATTTCAAGATTCTTGTCAACAGAGAGGGATTTGTAACCCTATTATATATGAAAATAAATAATAAAAATCACAATATTACATGACATAGCAGTTGTATCATTCAGTTAGTAACACTGGCAGCATGCTCTGTTGCTTCTAGTGTGGATACATTTCTGTTTTACTCAGAAAAGTTCTTTCTTACCATGTTGGTAAGTGTAAGAATTATTATTTATTTTTAACTTGCCAAGCTCCATTCAATTTGTGAAGAATCTGATGTGATTTTTCTATATGGAGATATGTTGTACCTTATAGTACTTGATCTTTAAAAACGTTCACCAGTAATCTTCACAAAAAGAACGTCAGGTATTCTGTGCAACACACTGGAATTTTGTCTCCAGTTACTAATACAGCCTTATGTAACTCGTATTGATTTTATTTTTTCATCTTAATCATTCAGTCTTTTACTTACTTGTTCCTTTGTACCATATAATTTCCCTCTCCTCATCTGACTAACACAGTGTGATTCTGTCCTTTCCTCTTCTTTTTTGTCTTGCCTTCCTTATGAAATCAAAATAGCCTTTTGCTGATTCGACAGTTGGATGTTATATGTGATGCATATATAATATATATGTACTGTAGTTTATCTGCATTTTTCAGGACCTTGGAGATGGAATATCCTAGTAGGAGTACACGTTGTTCTAGTACACAGCTAAACAAAGCTCCTACATAGCTAGAATAAAATGACCAATCTGATGATTATTGAAAACTTTTGATACCTTAAGTTGTTATTTGTATTTTATATTTTTAATGAATGACTTGTGTATTATCAGTGATAGAAAAGATATGGAGAATACTGTAAAATACTATGGGAGCATACTTTTTAGTAGCCACACCTGAGAAATAGCTGTTTGATATGCAGTGCAATATTCCAGTTCTACTGATGTAAATACACATACTAATTCTTGAAACAAAGAATTACTTTTCAAGGTCATTGTTAAACTAGACAGTTTTCATATCTCCATAGTTAACAAACCCATCCAATATGCAGTGGGCATCATCCATGGTATACCTGCAGGAGAGTGAAAGAGCAGTAACAACAAAATATTCACAAACAGTCTTTAAAATACATTAAAACATTAGGAATTAAACCAAAACTGGAATATGACTCAAAAGTACATAAGTAGCTAGTTTGACCAACCAAAGAGAAAATGACCTTGAAATATATTACACATTGATATTGGAGTGACACAACTTGATTATCTTCAGAAATACAGACACTTATACATTTATGTCACTTCCAAATTATTCATGAAATATTTTAGGAAAATATAATTCCATCAAATTGAAATGTTGTGCTGAAGAGTCTGATAAATAAGTCATCTGAGCGTATTTGGCAGGCAGTTTCCATGGAGAAGGTACCCTACTTCTATTGTAACTAAATGTAATTTCTTCATCCAGAAGTCACTTCTATCCCAACCAATATTATAAATCAAACTCACAACAGTGCAGAATTAAAAGACATAAAAGAAAAATTATTTCCTTACGGTGGAACTCTCTTGTATTTTTAGATGTAGTCAAACATAGTCTCTGGCAGGCTTATATGGTATAGAAATGAAATATTTTGTGTCTGTAACAGTATAAAAATAAGTGTATTTATTTCTAAAAATAATATGTCACATATTTTCATCCATTTTTAAAAATAATTGTATTTATTTCTAAAAATAATATGTCACATATTTTCATCCATGTTTAAAAAATATACAAAGCATATAATCTACATGGGAAGAATTACACGAGTTATCAAACTGCAGCATTTGTGTTTTATAGCTGATGTCACCCATAGAAGAAGAAATTACAGCAGTGTACACCTCTTTATTGAAAAATAACATGTTAATTGAGTTAAAATATTAGCCCTGTTTTTCAGTGTAATCCTTCTTCTTAAGCACTGAGCACTGCTTCTAAGGAACAATTTAATTATGATCTGCCCAAATGTAATACTAGCTAGTACGATATGCTGGGTCTTTTTTGTTGTTGTTGCAGTTGCTTGTAATTGGAGAATCTAAATGGAAAAACTGCATACGATATATGCTATAGTGTGCAACATATTTATAAAGCTATGAGTTTAGCTTGCTATTAGTCTTATTGTGAAAACGGAAATTGAAGACATGGCAGTGACTTGCAAGATTGAGGATGTTATTAGGTAATGTATTTAGTAAAAGACTAATGAGTGATTGTTCAATTAAGAGAATAAATTACCATTTCACTTTCAGTGAAAAAGCCTTGAAAATGTCTACTAATAGTTCTTTATAGCTTTGGCCATGCAAGTCTCATAAGGCAGATTGTCCCCTAGTGTTTTGAGAACCTCAGTGAACAAAGTTGAAGACAGTCCAGAGGACCTTGGCACGCAAGGAAACTTGATGACCCACCAGAAGTCAGTCCAGAAAATATGTCTGAATCTGTTCAGCAGCTTTTTCTCATGGATGTTCCATCTCTGATAGACAAATCTGCAATAAATGGAGTAACCAAGACTTGTGGGTATGAAAGTTTCATGGAAAAGCGTTCCCAGAGATTAGCAGCACAGGCAGCTTCATAAAAGCCACTTCAGCATATAAGACAAAGCATACTGTTGTGTAGCCTTTCTGTAATTCACAAGTAGGTCTCCCTTTTCTCTCCATCTCACTGTTCTTTTTTTTCCTCAAAGTCTACTTGGGTTTGACCTCTTTCTCGCTAATAATTTCTCTCATTCCAAAAAAAAAAAAAAAAAAAAAGGCAAATGGGGAGTTGGATGGATGCAATTGTTCAGCTTCTTCTAAGACACGGATTCTTCACTTTCTGACTTCAGACAGGCCTTTCTGCTCTAAACTGGTCTTGAGCTCTGAATCTGTGTCATCTTTTCTCCTCCATGTGCTGTACTATACTTTCTGTGTTTTATTACGTTTCTGGCTGCTATTTGGTTCAGTATAGTCAATGAGCTTCTAAAATTGAGACTGTAGCTTCTTCCTCACTCTTATGAACAGTGATGAATATATAATGTCTCTTTCCCAAACAATATGTGGTCTTTCTTGTACTCTCCCAGATGAGACTGAAATTATTTACATCTATTAGCTTTTTATTTTAATGTCTTGAGTTACAGCTGACTGAGGCAAAGTGGAAGGCTGTCTAGTTGAGAGGACATTTAAGGGCTTTGCCTTTGTTGCAATTGTTGGTAGAATATTTCAGGCAGAGACATATAGGGTTTTGTGACTGGCGAGAGTGGGTCTTTATGCTGAAATAAACATAGTGAAAAAATACAGTTATTTTGGGAAGGAGTCTAGTTAGTGGTAATGGGGTTTTGTTCAAACTTTAGTTGTTGAGCTGGTTGATTAATTTTACTGAATGGCCCAATAAAAAGAAAAACTTGGCCAGATTTAGGCTTATTTCTACAGGTCACATTTTCTCTGTATTCTTTATGAAGTTTATAGGTTATCAGCTACGTAATTCTACTTTTAGATATTTTTATGGGGCTATCAGAAGTGACCTTGCTGGTTGTTATTCTAGAAAATTAAGATATGTTGTCTGTATGTTAGTGTAATTTGGAATATAAATTATTCAGTGCATGCCCATGCTTCTTTCACAGCTCTGTGAAACACCACGCGGGCTATGGAGCTTTAGAAATTGAAGCTAATTGCTACGGTCAGCCATAAGGGATAAGTCACTCTGGACATATATATTGTATACTGTGTTTTGCTAATTAATCATTTATTTTACCAAGGGAAATTGCAGCTCTCTGTGTCTGCCATTAAAACTTAATATGTCCAGTACAGTGCTTTTAGATTGTGCTTGAAAAAATGAGAACTGGAAAATTATGTCAAAATCACTGTGAGAGTGGCCACGACGGTTGCCTGAGACTTGGCAGGCAGAGTGAGACCGCTCAGTCTGCAATCAGCCTGTCAGATACCACTGGCTACGTTACTTCTCCCCATGCATCTTTCACCTCATCAGTAAAATAAGCATAATTATAGAGTCGTCGTTTATGCTGCACTTGGAATTTTCTAGTGGAAAGTACGAAGAGAAAGCTAAATGTTGTTTGTGGTATTTTGTAGCCTGATTGCTAAGCAGTATAGAATTGGCCTTAAACTATGTTTTTTTTTCCTGCGGTCCACTATGAAGTGTATTGTGTTTACCAGTATTGTCTGTTAGCCGCTTAGGAAACAATTACAGGTTTAATACACTGTAAAATACTGCAGGTTTTCTTCCTTTAAGTAACGTTGTAATGAGCCACTGTAGCATTACTGATTTATTCAACAACTCTGCATTTAATGCAGTCCCTTTTATCAGGTAATTCATGCTGGTAATTGATAATTCCTTCATTTCATGGTGTGTTGACACTGTATATGCCCATAAATTTAAATAACTAATAATAAAAATATTCTAGATTTAGTATTAGCGTTTAACTTTATTGTATTCAATTGCTTTTTCACTTAGAAATGTACATTGGCATACCCCTGCCCAGCTGCTTGCAAAGAGGGAGCAGAACACCCCATTGGCAAACTTTGTGTGTTTTTTCTGGTAGCGTATCTCAGGGTAACAGAGAATATTGGGAGCTGGTGGATGTAATCAGATGTTCTCTTTGGCAGCAGAGATGTTTTATTCTAAAATAATCCTTTATACGGTATTTAATAGGAACAAAGAAACCCAGTGTTTGCTATTTAGCTAGACATTCTCAAGGTGCAAGAAAACTTTTTTCCCCCCCTTATTTTTTAGGCAAACTGTGTAGGGCAAATACCGTCTCCAACATGGTCATGATGCGTGCTGAACTTGGCACGTATGATACTCTGAAGTAGGTTGTAATGCTGCAATCCCAGTTCCAGTCCTGTTGCTTAGGTTTCGTAGCTGAATAAGCCTTAGTTTGGATAATGGAAAAGGTGCTGCAGAACTGTCAGACTATTTCAGTGCATGCAATATAGATTTCAGTGTGTGCGACATCTAAAATTTTTCAAAATTGTTAACAGTTGTTTAACGGTAGTTGGGAAAGCCATTTACTTGGAAAACCAAGAGAGATTCTCCACTGACTCACTGTGTCTAAGTGCTATAGCAGATCACTAACCATTTCCCCTTACCGGGGGGCTTCGTTCTGCTCCCCGTTCCTGTCTTCCAGCTCAGGGGGCTGGGTACCCAGAGACCCTGCTGTTCAGGATCTTCATGCTTTACAACAGGAGCCCCTGACAGTGTGTTCATTTGATGATGCTCTGTGAGTACTTAATGAGTGTGAGGTGACAAGCTGGGACTGGCACACAGCTCTGGGGTCCTGCGCAATCACACTGCTCTCGGCTCAACAAAAAGCTCTTCTGAAATGATCCAGTGCAGTTATCAGTTCATGTCATTGCCCCTGCTCACGATGAAGCTATTTTGCCAGCTACATTCCGAGCGTTTTTGAGCCACACTTTGAGATCATGAGTCTCAAATGAATGCACTTAATTTTTAATACTGAAAAACTGAAAATTTCTCTCCTCCATTTGTTTTCTGTTTGTTCCCCTGCTGACTTAATGGCTTAATCTTTGTAGACTACCTATGACTATGTGTTGCAGCCTTATTGGAACCAGATTCACCATGAAACATGTTATCCTCCCATATGTGAAGACTATACTGATATATATGCCTACTCCATGTATTCAGAAGACAAGTGATTAGCTTCTTTCTGACTTCTCCTGTGGTTGCCTGAATGAAACAATTTCATACAGCAGTGTGATGTGCTCCAGGTCAGCATGGGTTTGCATAGCATGCTCCAGCCTCCTCAACAGTCAAGTCTTAACAGCACCTTCTAGAGAAGCATTAAAAATAGCAACCCCATTAATATGTAATGTCCCAACATCAGCAGTTCTGTGCAATTGGCTGTGATTAACTTGTGGCTCAAGACCGTAAAATTATAACAGCTACAAAAATGAAACCATTTCCCCATTTAGTACTTCAGTGGTTTTGATCAGTTGCTGCAGGTCAGTCAGCGAAATCCCACCCAACATTCCTTGGTGATGGAGCTGATAACACCAGTTACATTTTCTGATAACTCTGCAAATACTGAAAAGTGCATTGCAAAGTAATAAGCAAGCCATGGAAGAAATCCAGAATGTCTGTAAAAGTCTATAGAAGGAATCGATTATACTCAGTTGTTAGAGCTCATGAGTGATTTTGAGCTAAATGACACATTTCATACAGAAGTTAGATGGAAGAGTTTCTGATAAGAAAACAAATAGTATTTTCAGATCTAACAAATTTCCCAATGAGTTATCCACTTCTTTTAACAAAAAGCAATTGGAAATAGCAGTGGGATGCAGATGAGTGCACAACACTCAAACTGCACTGTAATTGCATTTCCTGTAAATTTACTGGGGTTGTAGATATGAAAATACCAAATTATCAGGGAGCTTTGTAACTTACAAAGGAGCTTTTAGTATGAGGCTTATTGCTGGTGCTATTACCTTCAAGTCCAGTAGGTTAAAACCGAAAAGAATTATCCTCATTTAAGTAGTTTCTGAACTTCTGAAGTTTCACAGTCCTGTATTCCTACTATGTTAAGACTTTTTTCTTCCTCGTGATAGGTTTCAGAGATTTCCTGATATGGAACAATGACTGGTTATACAGATAAAACAGTAAAACTGTTGAAACTCAACTGCTGCCATAAATGGATGTACAAGAAGCATAAAAATGTAGTAGCTAAAAATGTAGGTGTAGTATTCAGGTTAGCGGAGTGCCAGCTGTGCGTGTAGTTACCCATTTCAGTATTTGTGTTTGTATATGACCATATGGATGATTTGGCAGAATTTAAATTTAATCTCTTAATTAATTTTCCCTTACCCTTGATCAGCCAGAATTTATGAAACAAGTGCTAGTGTAGTCGCCAGAGAAATTCTCATAGTTCACAGCGTGGATCTTGGCATCGCTCTGTGCCGCGGATTTATGTAATGTGTTCTCTGCACACTGCATGCCATTACTTTATAGTCCAGGTTATCAGAACAGTGCTGATCCTTCTCCTCTTGGAAGAAAAAAAAAAGAAATGAAAACTGTTGAAATAGCACGCTGCCATATAGTCATGATTTTGGCCAAAATAGTAGTGCTGATTTTGTGCAGTCTGGCTCTGCTTTAATGGATGAATATTAAGTGATTTGTTTGAAGGGTGACACGGTGATTCCCAGTAGCAGTAAAAGACACCTTTTTTTGGAAAAGGGTTTAAAAATCATACATCGGGGACATATCCTACGCCTGCTGTTGTGATTGTCCAGAGCCATCTAGTAGGCACGTGTATTTTTTATGAATACATGGTATATATAAAGAAATATTGCATGTGTCCAACAATCTGTATTTTTCTCCTTTATATACCTTAATATTCTAAATACAGCAGTTCTCTGCCTTGAGTCAGAGCCTCAGCTGGGTGTGAAATAGCATGGGTCCGTTCAATCCAGCTGGTACATGCTGCCTTCTCAGAAAGCTGCTTTCTTCATCTTTCTTTCTCCTGAGGTTTTCACGTTCACTGTGAGTTCCCCTTACAGAGACAGTAATCATCTATGTGATTAAGAGCTCGGGGATAAAAGAAATGCAAAGTTAGCTCATGTCTAGGAATTATTTTTTTTTAAATTTAAATTGAAAACTCTTCTCTGTTTTCACTCCTGGATTCAATAAGAAAATTTGTGAAGTTGTCAGGTAAAAGCAATATCCTAATTTAGAAGCTTAAAAGAGAGGATTCTTTTTAACAGTTCTTATGTCAAATCTCTGTGGAGATAATCTAGATAGGAGCAAAGATATGTTCAGAAAGAGCTGATGTTGCCTCAGTAGAAACTGAGCATGTCATAAAGCGTCTAAATAAGGATACAGTTTGACGGTTTACCTCTTTTAGGCAGGATAGAGATAACTAGAATGAACAGCTAGCCTAGGATCACTTATATTCTAGGATTTTTATTTCTCTTACGTGGCTCTGTTTTTCCTGCTCCTGTTGGGCAAATAATTGTTGATTTTATTTTTTATTTTAAGACAACTCACAGCTGTAACTGCCACTGTTGAAAAAGAGGACCAAGTTTCTATTACTTGCCACCCCTTGCAAAATCTCTTCTAAAAGTTGTTCTTCACTTTTAATTTAAACTATGTTACAAATTTAAATCAGTGGTGAAATAAATGCTTGAATCTCCAGTGTATAGCCATGCCAGCCTTGCTCATCTGTGGAAGACCTTTGCTGCTGTGTAGCTTCTGGCAATAGCACAGGGAAAGCAACCGGTGTTTGTGTCAGTCCTTTTGCTCTGAGAATGGACATTTCTTTTTCTCTCCACTTGCCAACTTGCTGTGGGGTTAGAAGACCTAGCTATCTTTTTTTTTTCCATCTACACTTTGTGATTCAGCTTTGGATCAAATGGTGTCTTACGCTTGTACTCCTAGTCTGTCTGATATTCAGTTTCTCATGCACAGTGCTACAGAGCAATCATAGAATCACAGAATGGTTTGGTGTGGAAAACACCTTAAAGATCATCCAGTTCCACCCCCCTGCCATGGGCAGGGACACCTCCCACTAGCCCAGGTGGCTCAAAGCCTCATCCAGCCTGGCCTTGAACCCCTCCAGGGATGGGGCATCCACAGCTTCAATGATTCAGTGATTGCTTTCAAAATAAGACTAGCATGGTGCATGTAAAGAGAGGCAGTTTAGTGTGTCTGGATGTTTTCTAGGTAAAAGATTTAACCCAAGTCATCTCTTAAGATCTAAGAAAATCAGAGTTATTACCTATTTGGTTCCACTCATGTGGGACCTTTCCTGATTTGCCCCATCGGAAGGAAGAGCTTTGTATTCCTTTTGTGCAGGCTACGTTGACATTTAAACAGAGAGTTAGCTGTTTTGGAATATTCAAACTGAACGTTCAAGGTAAAGTTTAAGATGACCCAGGATACAAAATACTGCTAATCATGCTGATCTTTATCAAGCTAGTCAGCTATTATAAGTGTATGTTGCTAGTTCTTTTTCTCATTAAAGATCTATTTCAAAGGACATTGAAGCAATGGAGAACCCTGCATTGGTGTTGGTGAGCTTTGGATACCTCCCTGAATGAATAAGACAGTGACATGAAAGTGAATTTATATTCATAGCTTCTGTTTGTTTGTGGTTGTCATTATAATTCCCATTCTGGTGGTGCCAGACTGCTTTTTTTTTTTTTTTCATTGGCATTATGTGTGTGTGTCTGTGGGTAAAATGTGGGTATATACCTGTAAATTATTTATAGATTTGTGCAATAAATTAGTTAGGAAGTTACATGTGGCTTTGTCCTATGCACATGAGCATGCAGTTCTTACAGACATACCTAAAATGAGCCCATTGTCTTTTGCTAATTACACTGATGGTGGTGTTGAATTTGCTGCTAGAAACTGAAACCCTTCTAAAACACTATAATATAATTCCAAATAGAAAATATGTTTAAAATTTGTATTTCTTAGACTGTTGTTTAGATACTGATCTTTCCTACCCTACGTCATTCCATCTGTCATTGGACTGTTCTTTCATGACTGAGTTTTCTAATGAGTATGGACTTTTGTATATTTCTTTTGACTTTTGCGATTAATCTCTTTCTTAGCTGTGTTATTTTTATGGAGATGCCATTATGATTTGACAATACAGGCTTCATAAGTATATTTTGTCTGGCAGTTTTGCAGGCTATATTTTACCGTGTACTGTAGTTTGCTCATAGTGTTCAATATTTGACTGTTGGTTTGCTTATATATTCATATAATTGATTTTTTTTTTTCTTCAACTTAAGTATCTTTCTGTTTATGTCACGGTTATGGCATGTTTTGGCAGCTTCTTGAACAATTTATTAGTGCACTTTATTGGATCAAAATATAATTGTTTACTATTTATATCCCAGCTTTTCTGGAAATATAATTATGTAGTATTATTTGGATGGATTTTTTTCTCGTGTTCTGGTCATTTTAGAACTTGCATAACATGCAACTAGAATGAGTAAGAATCAGTACACAATAGTATACTACTATCAGAATTAGTACACAAGATTCTCGTTATTTTTATATTGTTCCGTTTCCTTCCCCCATATATTTCCATCTGACTATCGTAGAGGATCTTAGAGAAGCATTTGAAAAATATTTTGACAGCATTTAAAGATAGAAAAAATTGAGTTGTGTAAACACCAAGTTTCTGTTGTATCCTTAAGCAAACCTAGATTAACTTTGGTCCTGTAATATTCTCATAGCATAATACTGTGTTCTCCATAGTGTTTAAATGGATACTGTTTGTAAGTGATTTTCAGAACTGAGGACAGATAGCTGAAATGCAGTGTGGGCTGACAGATGCTACTGGAAAACAATTGAGTTTTGGGTAGTTTGATAGAGTAAGTGTTGTATGGAGTATGTTTCCATCAGAGCTGGAAGAAGGCATTCTGAGCAGAATCACTCCAGGTGTTCAAAGCCAGCGTTTACTTGGGTTGTTCTCATTTGTTTGTGTAGTAGGACCAGGAGATAAATAGATACATAGTGAGTCTTCAAGAGCGTATTATACTTGTACTGAATTTTATCTTTTAAGAACTCATTGAGTTTTGTCTGTGCCATGGTTACAATTAGAATTTCATTCTATTTTCTGTAGAATAAGGATAGAAATTAACCTTTTTGATATGCTGGGAACTGAAATATGTATTCTTCTGGAGCTGTTTTAATGTGTCAGAATAATCAAAATTTGCATGGCCATAAACTAGTTTTTCATTTGTGTCTTCTTTTTGGAAATGCAATACCAACTGTGAGAGCTTTATTCATGTGTGTCATTCGGGAAGGCATTCTGTGCAAGTTACACCAAAAAAACCCTTCATTGCATCCATCTTGGTTTTAAGGTTAAATTACAAATTCTTGCCTTGATCTGGAATAGAGTCACACAAAGCAGAAGGCACGAAGCAAAGACACAAAAATAGGAACAGGAGAAAAGTGGTTAAATATGAACTAACTGTGTGCAATAGAAATGCTTTGCTGGAAGGATGGTTGGTTGAGCTAGTCTGGCACCCTGACAGGCCTGCTTCTGTATTTGGTGTTTGCTGAAGCAAGTCATTTATCCTGACAGTAACTTTGCCAGTACTGCAAGAATCCTATTTCACTAAGATTAACACCTTCTCCCTTTTCTCTAAGAACAAATATGCTTTATTACTTGTTTCTGGATCTTCTTGTCATCTGTCTTACCGGTCTTGCTGTGTTTTGTGTGTGTGTACGCTTTAACAAGTGTTTTTTATGAACTCCAGGAATAAAATCTTGCAGCTGAGCTTTTTAGCTTTCTTAAGTTGTTGGTGGTTTTTTTTGTTTTGTTTTGTTTTTGTTTTTGTTTTTTTTTTGGGCATGTGGGGGGTTTTGGGGGGTTTTTTTGGATGGGTTTTTTTGGCAAGGCAACATAGCATCCTGTGAGAGTTGAGCCTCTGGTCTGCTGCCCTAATTTCTGCTAGTGTTAGAAGTTTTTTCACTTTAGCATATCAAGAACTAGGTTTTTTTCTCGTCAAAACCATCTCCCATTGTAAGACTGTGAAGTCCAACCGCAAGAGAAAGCAAGAAGACTTGAGGTTTGGGGTAGCTGTTATTCCAGGTGGCTTTTGGAGCAATAACATGAAGTATTCATATACTGTCTGATGAAATTCTCAAATTATCCTGAAAGTATGTTTTGGCCCCGATGTTATTTATGCCTTTGTTGTTCATCACCACTACAGTAGCAAGTCGACTCATGTGGTTTTGAAGGGAAAAAAAATAATCTTAGGAGAAGTGAAGACAGAAAAATAATTGATGTGTTCATAATTATGTAACATACAGGATTTATTCTGAGTTAGGAGGGCACTGGTAGGGAGATTGTGAGAATTAATTTAAAACAAGATGTGTAGGTATTTTCTTCCTATATTAAGTTGTAAAGCAGAGCATTATTTGAAAAGGTTTCTGCCCAACAGGATGCATTGATAGCTTGTAATGCTGGCAGTTAGAGAGGGCATTGTGTACCACTGGATAGCGGCAAGGAGGCTGCTCTTACTGAAGCCCAGTGTTTAGTTTCATAGCATGACTGTCAAAGTACAGCTGAAATTAAAATAATTACATTAACAAAAACTGGCTTAAATATTTAACTAAACTCAAGCACAAACTGTAGTTTGTATTTTTTCTGACTTTCATGTGGACCCATTCCAAAAATTCTTAATTTTCCCTGAAAATAACAGGTCTGAAATCTGCTAGTCTTCTCAGTTTCAAATACTAGTCCGCTTCACGTCATGGTGTTTAAGTAATCAAATAAGGACTAGCGCAGTTTTTGGTGTGGATGTCTGAATTCCAGTTTTCTACTTGAGTCCAACACACAGCAGCTCTGTTGCAGCATGATGTCCATGAAACACATCAAGTCGATCTGGCAAGTTGTAAAATGATCAGTGCACAGCAGATGGAGCTGCTCCTCACATGCTGACCATCTAGAAGGGCCCGTAGAGCCTGCCTGATCAGCTATCCAAGCTGGACCATGACATGAAATAATTGGGGTGCTGCACCGTGGGCACTTTTACTGACACCAGCCCCCCTGCCCTGTTCTGTTCTTGTATGGAAAACAAGTGCATGCACTGACTATTCTATTATTTTGAAAGTCTGCCTATTGCAATTGTTTTGTGTTTAACTATACCATGAAAAGATCCTTGTCTGTGAAAATTCAAAAGCTTTGTTGTTGCTGCTGTTGTTTGATTGATGATAGCCTAGAAGTGGTACAGTACAAGTTAGCTCAGGCTAATTCCATTTCCAAAATTCATCTTTGCCTATAACTAGAATAAATATTCTCATGCTTTAATGCAATTTGAAGACTTTCTTAAGGCAAATAAATTCCAGAAGTTAGATGTTTGCAAAGGTAAGTTTGTGATGGCTGTGTGGCTCTCACCTGTACCTCCAGTGCACCATTGCATTCCAGCCAGGACTTTGGACAAAAGGCTCACTAAGCCTGCTGTCAGAGGTATGGATGATGCTGCTCATTAGCTGCATTTTTCATCTGTGTTGTAAACATTCCTCCTTTTTTTTTTTTCTTTTTCTTCCATGAATGGTCCTAGATGTTGTGAATGTTTGTGAATATTTTGTGAACATTGCAAGATATCAATATTTTCCTTTGAATTTACTCCATCTAGAGGTGGATGAATTCATTGTACATTTTTGCTACCATGTATCACTGGCCTCTTGCTCTGCATATGTATATCCCTTTTTGCAATATCCATCTTTTTCAGTGTCTGTCTTGATATATAAAAGGTCAGTTCAAGTCTTTCCATTAACCATAATAAGTGCCAATTGAGAGAAGACTCCAGAAGAGTTTTTCCATCTCCTTTTAAATAAGTTTTACAGGGTTTAATGACAAACCTTTTTAAAGTTCTTTTATCTATCCTCCAAAAATGAATAGATTACAGTTACTAGAGAATTTGGTAGGACTTGAAAAACCCATTAAAAACTTAGCATTTTCAGTGGAATCCTGTCCATTGGCTTTGTTGTGTTTTCACCTTCCTTGTTAAGAGGTAGGAACAGATCAATCACTAAGGTCACAGAGCTCTGTGATTAGAGCACATACATGCTTGCATGCCTATCAATGCTACACCCTGTGAAATCCGTACTGTTTTTAGGTTTTGCAAGCCATATTGCACAAATGTTCACGTAATTTTGTATACAAATGGTAACGTTGATTGCTTTCAAAGACAAAACTGAAGTGCGTGCACATGTATAGAATGACTTTTGGAAGTAGAAAGAAGGTTGTCTTAAGTTCCAGTAAAAATGAAATAAAAACTGGTGTATATATTCTGAATTAATATATAGTTTTAAATTATATCATACCTTTAGGCCCAGTCTTCAGGAATTTTAGTACTACCTGAAAAATTGGCATTTTTTTATTTCTCTTTGTGTACTGTTAGTTTTTCTAATAGGGTGGCTTAATCAGATGCTGATTACAAGAAGCCATAGACCTGAGAAGAAATGACAGATACAGATTTGGAAAGAAGGAGGAAAAATTTATAGCATGCAGAAAGCAAAAATCTTCTCGGATTACCTGAGATTACCTTTGAGCTGATTTCTTGGAGGGAAGAGTTTTGTTTTGTTTTTTTAATGAAATATGTTTGTGTGGGAGATAAACAAGTTGTGTAGAACTTCTGAGGCAT
Organism: Pterocles gutturalis; assembly: GCF_000699245.1. NCBI lineage: Eukaryota > Metazoa > Chordata > Aves > Pterocliformes > Pteroclidae > Pterocles > Pterocles gutturalis. Next base: position 27,875 of record NW_010108002.1, on the reverse strand, counting down.
TTTTAAGTAGACAGTTTTACATGCTTAGCAGCTGTTATAAACTGTGTCCACTGTTAAATGCCTTTAGGATGCAGAAGCAGTTGTTTTAGGAACAATAGACGGAATGGCAAGAGCTTGACCATTTATTCAGCTGAGCTGCTGCTTCTTTCTGTTTCAAAATTTCTTGCAAATGTTTCCTGTAGTCTTAGTTTTTCATTCTGAAGAAAGATGATAAAAACTCAAGAATCTGATGTTTTCTCATTCTCTCATATGAAATAGATTTGCTCTATACCAAGACTACAGCAGACAAACAGGGGTAGCATCAGTCTTTCAGCGTGGGTCAGCATGAGGAACAGCTGGTAACTGCTCTTCTCAGAGGAAACCCGAGGAAGAAAAGATGTTTCATTTCCTGCCTTGCTCTTCTTTTGGGTAAGGGAAGATGAGGAAAGAGAAGGAAAGCAGTACAGTTCTTCAAAGAGGGAATCTCATTTCCTGCCTTGTGCTGGGTCTGCTGCACTGACTGCAAATCATGGAAACTAGACCTCTGCCTTCTCTTGATGTATAGCTTCAACACCCCTGTGGCAGGAAGGGAGGATCCGCTGGGCAGTCACCAAGGGAGTCATTAGACGAGAGCAATTTCTGGGGAGGACACGTAAGGTTGGAGGAGGAAGCAGTGGATTGGTCTACATGGCTGAGAGCACACCAGCAAATTCTGACCTACTGCTGCAGTTTCCATGTACATGTGCCTTTCCATGTATGTGTGCCTTTCTTTATTTTCAAATTAGGCAACAGTTAGTAGCATTTTGCAAACACATAGAACAAGAAAGGCCACTTTTTTTGAATTTACCTTTGAATGTGTAGTACATGTAGGCATGTGTGTTTTACAGTGCCTCTGAGAATGATCCCGTATTTGTCACATGCAGATTTACCATTCAGTATTGAACAACACATGAGCTAGAGCAGACAGCTACCTGGATGTTTCTTCCTACAAGGAGGGCTGGTGTTTTTGAGCCACATATGTTCTGCTTGTATTTTCAAGAGACAAACCTTTTCCAATGGTGTACTTGTTTCCTGCCTGATGCTCACACAGACGTTTTCTGGTACTCAGAAGTGCATTTGCAGGTTGCAGAGCCGAGCAAGTTTCACAGTATGACAAACCAAACTCTAAACACTGTTGCTGAACATAGGGGAAGATGAAATTATCCTTTTAAAATTTCTGTCAGTCATTATACGTGAAGGCAATCTTTGACTTAAAAATGGAACTTAGTGGAATAAAAATAGCTGCAAATAAAATTAAAACAGAATATAGTGAATCGAACTTCTTTGCTTGGAATACTACTTTTTAAAAGTAATGAGGAAAACCCCAGAGGTGGCAAAATAGATCATTTTCAGTCTGGGGAAAGACTGATAGCCTTAAAATTTGTCTTATGATGCCAAAAATAATCTTTATGCTAATAGACGTTCCTTATAATATTGCCTATAGGTAATTAGAAATTGTGAAAGAGGGCAGGAGACCTTGAGTTCACATTAATAAAGTAGTACAGTGAGGGAGGATAGAGAATAGCTAATGTGTACTGCTGTCTGGCAGACAATATGAAAGATTGTTGAAAGGATATATAATTTTGATGCTAAATCAAAATTGTGGTAGAAAATGGAAGACACACTATTTTTTCTTCCTAAAAAAGGATAAAGTTAGATCTTCTTCAGCTGTTTTTAAAGATAGGTTCAAGAATAGTAAAGGCTTTTCTTATAGCTGTATCCCTCACTGAGAAGAGTCTCCCAAAGATGTAGGGACATTTGGGTTTGGTTTTGAATATGATGGACTTTCCATTTATCAGAGAGAGTGGAGAGGAAAATACCCAAGTGTGTGTGAGGGGAAAAAGGATGTTATAGACACTGGATAAGAGTGGTAGGGTGTGGGAAATGGAAAATTAAATATATTCTTTGGTATCAGATGGTAAGGAATAGGAACCATCCTTCCTGGAGAGGTTTCCTAATATGTACACAGGAAGGAAATGAGAGTAGAGGAAAGGAAGGAGATTTTTGAAGCAGTATTAAGGTATAATTGGAAAGATGGTAGCATTTGTTTATGTTCAGATGTAATATACAGAATTCTGAGAAGCACAATCTCAAGGGTAGTAGTGTGCATCCTCAAGCTTTCTCTTGTGATTTCTGTAAGTAAAAAATAACGTATTGTAGGATTGAGTGACTGGCATTTTGAATTCATCCATCTGTGAGCAATGCTGTGCCACTACCGCTTTCAGTCTTTTAAACTCTTGGCAGGTTTGAGTGGAATTACCCTGGTTTACTGTAACCGAGAATATGTAAAGTGCCCTCCTTCTAGGAAGAAACGTCCAGGTAGCATGTGGGGAGTGCGTGCAAGATGAGATTTTGTGCTCTATTTTCATCATTGCATACACCACAAGAAGTGAAAAATTAACAGATGAAGACAAAGGCGTGAGGAATAATGTAATTCAAGCCTCAGTGAGTATTTTTCTTTTTGATTAGCTGTTCTTAAGGTTTCTCTTCAAGGTTGGCAGTGTCATAGTTGCCCACGTTGTTTCAGTTTCAATGATGAGCTTCCTCGGTGCGCCTCCTGAGGTGGCAAAACCTTACTCCAAGTTCAGGGTGTTTTAGGGGAAGAACCCTGTCTTCCTACAAAAGTTCTTGCAGACTTCTGCCTGATCGTAAACTTGAAAGTTACATACACTAGCAAGGCAGAAAGTAATTATTTTACAATATTGAAAAGGACTTGATTCAGTTCCTTTACTGTAGATGCTGAGTGCTATTTAATATGCTTTATGGTAATCTCATCTAGCTTCTGCCTCCAGCTTTTGAAGAGTCTGGGTCTCCTATAGGTCCTGTGTCATATCTGCCGGCCTATGCATGTGACTTAAATACTTAGGGCATCTCAGAGATACTTACATTTAGGCAGCTGAACTGCTTCCAGAATCTCAAGTCAGAAAACAAACAGGTCAAGACAACTGCAGCCTATCATGTTTGAATTTTTGTGGTACTATAGAGAGCAACAGAAGATAAAGCTGGAATAATGTTTGCTCTGAATGTGTTTGCTGCGGTAGGGCTACTCACGTGGAGGTATGTATTCTATTTTCCATATATAAAAAAGAAAGGGATAATTGTCTTCTCTTACACTATTTTCGTTGCTGTAGCCTTTCTTTGTAAGGAAAAGATCTTGAACAGGCATTAAAAAGAAAAAAAAAAAAAAAACAACAAAACAAAACCAAACAACCCACAAGTGAAAAAATAAAATCCAGCTTATGCATTAGTTTCCTTGCCTTTTAGATAAGAAAACCTACATCTCCCAGTTTTCAGCATTGTTAAGCATGCAGTAAAATAATGCAGTTACAAGACTCAGTGGCAGTATCAAGCCCACACAGCTTGGCTCTATCTTGCAGAAGAAACTTTTCATGTGAGGCAAGAATGACACTAAAATAGTACGTCTAACAGCACCATCAGTGCTTTTCTGCTAGGTTTAATCTCTGAAGGTGTGGGCTGTTGCTTTTGAAGCTCAGATTTCAGGTGAAGTGCACGTTAGATTTAGTGAGCTGTTTGACTTCATTACAAGGCTCAGGTCTGCTCCGTTCCTCTGACTGCGCAATCCACCTGCCTTCGCAGAGAGCACTCCCCTGGGAATCGGAGTGTTTGTATGATGATGAAAAATTAAACCTTCCATTGGATGCTCCTTTTATTGAGCCTCTGCAAGAGGATGTTGAAATACCTTCTGTGTAATAGGCAGCTAGAGTAAAGTATTATCCATCAGTGTGGGCATAAGGATTTATGTGAATACATTGAATACATATTTATCACTGTACCTGGTGACAAGGTCCAGTGACGCTCAGAGTGTTCCTCACGGTTACTCAGAGAGTGTTGTTATTACATTTCCTGTTAGACTTTGTTTTTTTTTTTTTTTTTTTTTTGTCTAACACTTGTTTTTATCAGTTTCTCTGTATGCCGAGTGAAGGAGCACTACTCTTAGTCAGTTAATACTCCTTTCTGTGTAGGAGGCGTTACATCAGAGTGGCTCTGTATGCACCAGAAACTACAAACCTGTAACACTGACCTGGAAAGGAGCAGCCATAGGGATGGATCTGCAGCGCAGTGGCTGCAGCCTGTGTAAATGCAACAGCACTTGGTTCAAACTTGAAGTAGCTCCTAATGTAGCTCCCACACCATTAAGCACAACGTGAGCTTCAAAAGCTGCCAGAGGCTTTGAACAGGCTCCAAGGCAGGCTGACACCCGTGTGCAGTTCAGGCGGCTCTCGCCTCCTTGCTGGCCGTGCCCAGATGAGCTCGCTGAATGCTGGGGCGGGTGTCCTGCAGAGCAGCGGTGATCTCAGCACAGCCTTCCCCATGGCTTCGCTGCTGTATTGCCTTGAGGAACTTCCCTGGTCATTTTTGGAAAGAAATATGAGAGCAAATGATCCAAGCTCGTTGGAGTTGTTTCAGTTCTGTTATTTTTGTCCGTGTTGAACGGTGTTACGGTGCAGCAGGTGATCCCCACCTCATGGGCTGTGTTTCCACAGCACTCTGGCAAGGTGTGTTGCTGATTCCTCCTCTCTGAGACTTTTAAATTTGTTTTTGCAAATAACTTTAAGCTTACTAGATTTTAAGTTCGATGGACTGATATTAGCAATTTGCTACGTATTGGTAGTAAGAGCTTTTTAATGTTCTTGTTCATAAACTCTATAGCCTCTGAAGCTATTAATTCCGTAATGAGTAAATTACCTCATCATTTCTTTCTGAGGCAACACTGTGTGATCTTTTCTGGATATTTTCTGGATGTTTCCTCCGGCTGTCACATCTGAAGCTCCTGTCTTTCTTCCTTTCTTTTCCTAAGATGAGTTTAGTTTTAAAGCAACCAGTTGGTGTTCTGCCAAGGTACGTGGTTTCCCAGCTGCTGTGTGGGAGCTGTTTTTTCACAGTGTTTAAAAGCATCAGAAGAAATTAAGTGTCCTGGTTTTAATTGTATTTTATTAATAAAGAAATAAGTATGGACCAACAACAATCTATCCTTTCTCTTTCCCATTGCCTGGTGGCTGCCAGGGAAGAATTAACAGTCTGAGGAGTGACACTTCCTGGAGTGATGCAGATTTTGGGTTTTCCTGTAATTAAGTCTAAAGTGTTTTTTTTGTTGCCTTTTTTTTTTTTTTCCTCTTGTAAACTAGATCTGTCTCACAGCTTTTACTATCTGTGTAGGCCAGATAGATATCCTGAACAGTTTGGTTTTTTAATATTTCAGGATAGCAGCTCCTGGAAGATAATAGTGTTTTCCCATAAATCAAGTCAAATTGGAAGCATTCAGCAATGACATTTACCTGGCTATGTGTTCAGAAGATTTTTTTTTTTTCTTCATCTGGATGCTGTGGGTATAAGTTACTATGAATTAGAAAATGCTGTGTTTCTGTGATGGCATTTTTTTTTAATCTTGAAAAATGCATATAATTCTCATTCATTTTTAGTGTTACGCTAGGATAGCACATCTTCTTTACTAAACAGCGTTTGTCTGCTGAAATGAAGAATGCATTTTATGTTCAGCTTGCCAGAGTGCCCTTTGCTATCATTCAGTGTGACAGAATAATAGCTTGGATGTCTTTTGCTTTGCCTAAACCATTTGCAGTATGGGGAAATTAAGAAGTCATGGTTTTAATATTGCTTGTCAAGAATTCCTCAAACTGTCTCTTATTTTATACCTTCACTTTTTGTGTTGAGACAGCAGACTCCTTGTGTAGTCACTTCAGTTTACTAAAAGACGAAACGTTTTACATTTTGAGTGAAAGTGTGCCATTAAATAACATTTAGAAGAATGCCAACAAAGCTTTTTAAATAGAAGTGTAAAATAGTATATAGGGTTTACATGCTAGAGAAACTTTCAGTGTGAGTTATCTTCTTAATTATAATTTAGGAGTCTCCAGCATTTTAGGAGTCTAAAATGTGGATTCTGAAAGAGCAAGCCTAGTTTTGCTCTTTCAGTGTTTTATATTTGGAGGAAATGCTAACTTTTGACTGATTTTATGGGACATGCAGTTCTAGACTCTCAGCAGCTGTCACTCACTGTCTGCCTCACAGCTCCCTAAGTGCCTCTCCTCTTGCTTTGTCTTTTAAATCTGTCTGCTTACTTAGCCTTTCTAAATACTGCACACAATTGTCATTTGGTTAAAATAGTTTTATGGAAATAAATCAGTATTGAATTATTCTGAGGCACTCTCATGATTATTTATTTATGAGTAATGTAAAGCAAGAAAGTTGCACTTGGGCATGTAGTTTATTTAAATTTATTCTGAGAATTGGACCCAGACCAGTCTCCTAAATCCAATCTTGAAATTATGCAGTAGCTGGGATGTTGATCTGAAAACTGGTTCAGGCTCTCTGAGGATATGTTCAGCACTGAAGTCAAAGCCAGGCTCTTCGCTGGGAGAGAGAGTGGGCGTAGGGTTGGATGAGGCTCTGAGCCTCATGATGCCAGCTCACCTCACCTCCTTGTGTCTGCTTGTAATGAAAACTGTCCTCTAACCTGAGTCGTTCCAGCAGCCAGATGGCTTTGGTTGATTAGAATAAGTGTATACTATTAGCACTGGGTAGTACACTGGCTAATGACAGCAGTTGGTCCAAGACAGTCTGTCAAATTGATCAGAGATAAAATTTTCAGTAGCTTTTTTGAATAATACGAATGTGTAGCAATTGCTAATTTAATCTATTTGTTTTATCTTTTAATTTCTGATCTAATTGCTCACTTTCCTGCATTATAAATATCACAGTAAGGTACGAAAATGCTTTTTGATTTCTGCTTCTCTGTTGAAAATAAAGCTTATATAGTTGAGAATCAAGTCCCAAAGACCCTTCTTAGTTTGTTTTCTAAATTACTGATTTGTTTCTAAATTACTGATAGCCAGAGCTGAATGTCGTACTGAATTTAACTTAAACCAATCTATTTAACTGTCTTTTTGAGATGGGAGGATGGAAAGTCAAAGCAGCAGTGATAGACTGAGCTAGACTTGGAATAACTACTCAAACTCTGGCTTATTTTCAGATTTCTTCTCTGGAATTCGTGGAGAGCATGATCAAAAACACTATGGAGGCAAATTAAGTGTCTTTTATCACAATTCTTGAAAATCCTTTTGTTTAAAGTAGAATGTGAGCACATTTTAAAATCTTTTGGAAGTCAGTGGGATACAAACACTTGCTTAGATTTAGTTTTATTTGCCTAAAGATGGAGTTATTATTTTACTCTTATTCTGAAGCAGCTCAGTTTATGATTTTGTGCAGGAAAGGCCTGCCCACTAACCAGGAATCTGTTTATATGAGCATTGAAGCTGTAAGCATCTTGCTTTTACTTCAACCCGTAGGAATTAATGGAACACAAGGAAGAAAGGAAGGACTACAGATCCGTCTAACTATCTGCCTAGAATCTTGTATTTTCTTTTTCCTTTCTTTACTGTTCAGAAGGTCAGTAGTGAAGCATCTTTTTGGGGAAGACGTTGTCTGAAATGAAGATGAATATGTTAATACAGGCAAATCTGTTAATCTCTTAAAAATTAAGAGTGCTGTCTGAAGATGTCAAAATATGACAGCATTGCAGTCACACCAGTGACTGAACTCTAGTATTGTTTGTTAGTGTTGTGTTTGAAGAGTTACCTGTAAAGCAGTGACACAAAATGGATAGTTGTTTACCAGGAACTGGAGTGAGTTACGTGTGGGTTGTGAACCCCCCCAGAGAATCAGGAAGAATTTGTCCTAGCCAGTCGCTCTTTACAATAGTGTATATAAGAAAGAAACCATACCCTATCTTGTCTATCCTGAGGTTAATGTTGGAAGGCAATGAAGAGTATTCTTTAATGTGATGCTAGTATTCCAGCTAAACGTGACCCTTCCTTTTTTTAGCTCTCAAATGCTTCTCGTTTCTGTTTCTCAAATAAGTCTTACATATGTCAGGAATTATAAACTGCTATGTAACTCCCCTGCAAAAAAAGGAGACGGATTTAGAGGCCTTTGTCTTTTGCCAGAGGTGTATAAAAGTGATCTTTGCAGTCTTGTTCTCTGCAGACCTTCAGGCATCAGTCTGTTAATCGAGCCCGGAGAATGCCTTGGGCTTGTCCTGCAGTTCCCTGGTCCCTGAGG
>NW_010108002.1:0-19729 GCF_000699245.1 Pterocles gutturalis | reverse complement strand
GCTGAACCACCCTGCCAAAATAGTGACAGGTCTAAAGTCTGGGTTTGCAAGCAAGCCAAGGCTTGCAACAGTGCATAACCAGCTCTTTGTATGACTGCGGTGCCATATGGTGACATGGAGATTACCTTGGCATTCCCCTCCAGGACTGCGAGATTTTGTGATGAAGTTGATTTTAACTGTGGCACGTGGGAATGATAGAACGAGGTATAGTGATGAGCTATTATTAGAAAGAAGATTAGCTATTATTAGAAAGAAGTTTTATCTTCATTTCTGGATTTCTTTTAAAGAGTAGAAGGTTCAGATCTATTCTGGCTATTGCTGACTCTTCAGCAAAAGAGCAGAATCAAAATGTGTCCACATAAATTGAAACAGAAATTTGATGCAGATGTGTAAGTAGGTGGGTAGTTATTTATAGGAACACCAACTGGCCCTTCAATTAATTACTTTAATCTAAACTTCGTTAGATCAAATCTAAAATCCAAAGCACACAATCTTAGTCTGTTTCAGGACAGAATTGGATGAAATTCAAAGCAGTTTAATTATGCAGCTATTGTTGACAGTAAGAAAAACCAGATGCATTCAAGTTTATCAGATTTAACTTCAAAACCAAGAAGCACTCTAAGTTTCTGAATTGAGTTAAAATAAGGGAACAATAGGATTTGATTTATATATGTCAAAGTATGGAAAACATGTTTAAAACTTACCTATGTGCAGCAGTGGGGGTGTGTATATTACTGTGAATTTTATATATACACCCCTGTATATGTGCATGCAAAATTACTCATGTTCTTATAAAATTCAGTACAGGGCAAGGTGTATGCTGTTGCCTGTATAGTGGGTGTATTATAAAATTTCATTTAGGCTCAAAATTTATTATCCGTTTTAAGTGGGTAACTTTGTAACTGGGAACATTGCTGAACTTTTTTTTTTTTTTTGCATACTTGAGTTTGGATAATGTAGACATACTTCAAATCAAGCATGTGCCCTGCCAAATGGCTAGTACAGTTTGCCAGTCATGTGGAAATGCAAAAATTTCTATTTGATTAGGCGCTGACAGATATTTACATATATATTTCACCATTTTCAAATATGTTCATGTAGTTGTAAGCAGTTCTATTTTTATAAAGCTAGCTCTTACTGATCATGCAGAACTGTTAATGGTCCAGAGTCAAAGGAACTTAAATAATTTAAGAGTGACTTGGGCATTTTGTTGCTGAAATGCTAAACTGGAGTCTAGCGAAGGTTCTCTGTCGTATTATGAGGTTGCCAGAATGCTGCCTTCATGGTTGGGAAGTGAAGCGTGCCTTTCATCTAACTGTACTCAAGGGTCTCCCTCGTACATGTTTTCTGTGGTTGTGTTTGCCAAACACTGATAAACTGGGTCTCCTCAAGAATCCCACTGATGATGTTTTTAGTAAGCATCCCGAGAAAGTAGTAGCGGTGGTGCCTCTCTTTTGACAACAGCAGGGTGGGAGGGATGCCGGAAGCCTGCGATTACATCCTCCGTGTACCTGAGGAGATTCAGACCCACTTCTGGTGTTTAAGCAAGCAGCTCATGAAGGCAGGAGGTGAATGCTCTCCATTCCTCCCTTCAACATTGCTTCTCTGTGCAGAAAAATATCCAAGATTCATTGGTTCAGGGAGAGAAAAAACAAACAAACTGAGCATTGTGTGAATATCAGTGAGTGTGGTTTTACATTGGTCTTTGTTCAACACTTGTCTAAGAGGGAGGTGTCTTTGGTTTTGTTTCTGGATCCAGGGACTGTCTCTGTGTTTAATGCAGTGTATTTTATGTAAATTATGTTCTTAGGAATGACTAACATATTAAGAAGAGTTACCGGAAAAAAATACTGAAGTAATTTTATGCAGTGAAGAAATTATTTTGGATCACTATGCTAGACTAATGTGGAGAGCAGACAGCTGGCTTTAAGTAAAACATTAATGTATTGGCATTGGAAGTTAAAAAGCCTTTTTCAGTGAGATGAATAACAAAAAACGAAAAAAAATCCCTCAGAAATCCAATTCTTAGAAGAACAATTGTAAGTTCACTGTTTCCTAAGCAGGGATCTTAGAAACCCTTTTTTTTTCTTTTTGTTTTGGTCTCTCTTGCCTTCTGGTTTTCCCTTGGCACTTAGCTAACTGCAGGTCATGTATTATGAACATAGTCTAGTGCCTAAGTCAGGATCTTGACTTCATTAACTTCCACCTAAGGAGAGATGCCTCTAGCCGATGCGCTTATTCATTTGGCAGTTTCATCAATTCTGGGAGAATTACTGCTTTTTCTTCTGGTCTGAAGCATTAAATTGTTCACTAAAATTGAATCTCAAGTTCCCAAAGAAGTTAAAAATATACCATGATATGCAGTTTCTATACTAACCAGCAGAGATTTTGTCAGAGACTTTATTTTGATGTAGTAGTGATATACAGGTTTTAGGAAATGGACAACCCTCAGGACTTAAGATTTCAAATCAACTTAATTGCCTTGAAGTAGGAAGATATAGTAATGTATGCATACAAATCTATTGAAAAGCCTCACTTCCTCTTGCCAGGAAGAGTGAGAATCTGTCTTAAATATGCATAACTGCATTTTCAGCATCAGTTCTCCTTTTTCTTATAATCTCCATAAGATTCTCCATGTTCAAATATGAAACTCCACATCCTCTTCTCTCTGTTCCTCAAATACACACTGGTTTTGTGGGCAAGTTATATGAAACCTGCAATGCATTAAATACAAATGTAGAGGCTGTCGGTGGAATTTCTAGAAGTATATGGCATCAAGCAGAACATCCAGTGACAGGACAAGGGGCAATGGGTTCAAGCTGGAACACAGGAGGTTCCACTTGAATATGAGAAAAAACTTCTTCACGGTGAGGGTGACAGAGCACTGGAACAGGCTGCCCAGAGAGGGTGTGGAGTCTCCTTCTCTGGAGACATTCAAAGCCCGCCTGGATGCGTTCCTGTGTGATCTGATCTAGGTGTCCTGCTCCGGCAGGGGGATTGGACTAGATGATCTTTCGAGGTCCCTTCCAATCTCTAACATTCTGTGATTCTGTGTGAAACGAAGCAGAAAGCCTCCCTTTATAGTCTGCTTCCTGAATGGCCCTGTGCTAAACCCTGGGATTTGAAACTCACCATTCCTCTTACCAATCTGATGTTTCTTGCCAAGGGAACCTGTACAGTCCATGGTTCCTAGGAGCGTTTTCTGTGGAAGCATTTGTTCATATTTTTATGGATTTTCCCCTCTTACTCTAAAGCAGATCAGTTTTAAGATCAAATATCTTGTCTTTTTTATGTCCCTGAAAGCCGCTGGTGGCAGCTTCACTCTCTCCTTCCTTCCCTCCCTCCTGCCCTTCCTGTTCTGTTCCCATAACCTGGAGGCATCTACTCATCTGATGTATAGTTTTCCCCTCTTTTATCCGTCTTTGTATTATGTTATTGATCACGGTCATTAAGGTCACCCTGCTTCACTGAAGATTGACATATATGAGCACTGTTAGATGTCTGCTAAAAAAGACCTATGTTGCTGAAAGAAAGAAAATTTCCTTTTGCTCTGTTGGAGAACTCTGCCTTTTCTCCAAACAAGGTTTCTGGTGAAGAGTAGGGATTTTTTTAAGGGAGTTATGGAATGTTTGGGGCATTTGCACAGTTACAGTTACATTGCTGCACAGCTCTAGTGTATTTGGATGTCTTAAAGAAAAAAAGTAGTCTAACTGCAGTGACATAATTCATTCTGCAGTCTTTCTTTCCAGAACATTATAGGGCTCTAGTCTTGACAGTTCAAGAGTAAGAGGAAATGAAAGCTGACCTCCCTAGGAACTGGGGTCTATTTCTATAACTAGTAAAGACTGGGAAGCCTTATGACTGTACTGTACTTGAAAAGAACAATTAAAAATAATAATCACAAACTATATACGCCAGGATGTATGATGTGCAGCAGAAATATGGCAATAACAGATTTATATGTAGAAGCCAGATTATAAATGTGATTTGAATGCACTTATGTAACAGGAAATATGGTCTGGAACATTCATTATTCTTTTAAGGGAGAGTCAAGGCAATGTCACATTATACATTAGCTTGGTCCCATTATTCATTAGGTATATGAATTATGGAAGTTACATAACGTATAACGGCACACTGTCATGCATTTTGGTGATATATTTTTTAGTGATTTTATATATGGTATGCATTCTATAAATTGTGTGTAGGCTGCAGTTGTCTGAGAACACTTACTGATCCCCGGCTTGCGCCAGTGAAATAAACTAAAATTTAAGCACTATTAGTTGCTAACAAAGTTGAGGTGGAAAGGGCAGGATTATTTCACTCTTTATTAAAAAAAAACGAGTTTTCAAAAGAAGACAGAATTTAAAAGCCTCATTCCTTTTGCATCTTTTTGTGCACCAGTTTATGGTTAACTACTGTAGGGCCGGATCTTTTATTTTTGTTTTTATAGACCTCATATAATAATGTTGTGGTTCCCTATACAGTCAGTCCTTGCTGCTCTTCCAGTGTGGATAACAACAGAACCTTGTCAACGTGTGTCTGAGGCCTGTAATTCTAAAATTAGTTTTCAAGACTGGTATCTTGAAGTATGCTGGTGAAAATGAGTTCTGATTTAGTTGCTGGGTTACTGAAGGTACAATGGTACGCTTTTGCGCTTTGATTTGTTTAAACTTCATCTTTTTAATATTTAGTTTTCATACATTATGCTCCTTTAATTTTAATTTTTCATGACGAACAGTATTTTAAGTCTTTGGAATTTTATCTCTATTATTTTCATGTTCCTCTTCAATATCCTGTTGTCAGTCCATTTCACTCGGCTACAATTGGCCATCTGTCTAGACACTCTTCTTTGGAATGATGTTCATCATTGCATCCACTTTGGGCATAGTCCCTTTCAAATATTATTTTGTTGTTATCTGCTGTGTAGCTGAGGGTGAAAGCAGACACCTGTCGATTGGAGCTTTGTCAAAGTTCTTTCCAAATAAGGAGGGCCTTATCCAAACTTTCCGTAGCAAATCGGAGTTTCTTCAGCTCTGTGGGTTCTTAATACTGATTTTTCTAGTGTGGTGCAATATTGGTGTGGGTTGACCTTGGTTGATTGCCAGGTGCCAACCGAGCTGCTCCGTTACTGCCCCTCCATCGACAGGACAGGGGGAGAAAAATGCAATGGAAAGCTTGTGGGGCAAAATAAGGGCAGGGAGATCTCTTGCCAAGTACCATCATGGGCAAAGCAGACTTGGCTTGAGGAAATTATTTTAATTTATTTAATTTAATTGCCAATTAATTGTAACAGAGTAGAGTACTGAGAAATAAAGCAAAACTAAAGCCACCTTCCTCTTACCCCTCCCTTCTTCCCAGGCTCAACTTCCTACCAAATCCTCTACCTCCTCCCCCCAAGTGGTGCAGGGGATGGGGGCCAGGGGAATGCTTTTCCCCTGCTCCAGCATAGGGTCCCTCCCATGGGATACAGTCCTTCACGAACTTCTTCAGCATGGGTCCTTCCCACGAGTTGCAGTTCTTCAAGAGTCGCTCCAGCATGGGTCCTTTCCACAGGGTGCAGTCTTTCAGGAATGGGCTGCTCCAGTGTGGGTCCCCCATGGGGTCACAGGTCCTGCCAGGAACCTGCTCCAGTGTGGGGACCTCCCCAGGCTGCAGGTAGATCTGCTCCCCCATTACTTCCATGGCTGGGGGGGCACAGTTGCCTCACCATGGTCCTTCCCATGGGCTGCATGGGAATCTCTGCTCCAGTGCCTGGAGCACCTCCTCCCCTCCTTCTGCACTGACCTTGATGTCTGCAGGGTTGTTTCTCTCACATCTGCTTTTCACCCTTTCATAAATACGTTCTCACAGAGGCACTGCCAGCATCGCTGATGGACCCAGCTTTGGCCAGCGACAGGTCTGTCTTGGAGCCGGCTGGAAGTGACTCTGACATGGGAGCAGCTTCTGCAGCTTCCCCCACCCCCTGCCCTGCTCTGAAAATCTTGGCACGTAAAGCTGATACAAATATTAAAAATTGGGATGTACAATGGAGGGAAATACCATATTAATAACAATATTAGCGGCTACAAGCGATTGGGGGCAAAGTTGTTTAATTAAAAGAATCAATGCTCTGCTCCCTTCTGTAAGCCGTTTATTTTCATGAGGAATTATGCTTCAAGGCATGAAATGTCTAGAACTTGATTTCCTTTCCTACTTCTGTTCTGCCTTTCTCTCTGGCCCTTTCTCCTCTTCCCTAGGAATTTATTGTCAAGTTTTGTATTTCGGGACTTTAGTTAGACTACTATTCCTGTCCTTGTATCAAGAGTATCCCTAAACATGAGACAGGGATGGAATGGCTTGTGTAGAGCCTCAGTCTAAGTACTCACAGCTGTGGGTTTCTGTTGAACATGGTCTGGCACTCCTACTGTGTGCATGTATGCTGAATTGTCCTGCATTGATTTCTGATACACAACAAGTGTTGCCTGTTGAACAGCGAACTTTGATGAAGGAGAATTTTCTACATGGCTTTGGCATCACTGAGAAAAGAAGATTTGTTGAGATAAAATTGTTAAAAAAAAGCTCTTACTGAAAGCATCTGCCCTGACTAAAATATCTCTGCTTTTGATTTGTGTCAGACAACTAAAACCTGAATACATGTTCCTCTCAGGCCACCCTTGAAATTCACAAGAATTTTAATACGTGCTTAAGACTAGCATCAGCAATTGAAAGCTGTGGAGAGAGCGAACCTGTAGGGCATCAGATCTTCCTGTAATGAAAGCTATTTGCATTTTTTCCGTTTGTGTTAGTCCATTTTTCAGACCTACTTGCATCATGTCAAGAAGTCAATGGAATTCGTAGTTTATAGAAGTTGTAGTGTATTTGTATAGCAAGTTTTTATTTGGGCTGTCTGAATAAGTTCTGCTCTAATGGTTAAGTACTGTTTACTGTCCAAACAAAGAGGGATTTTTAAAAAATCAGAGCTGAGTGGGAATGAGGAAGAGGTACGAAAAAACGCTCTGCTACGTCTGTGACCCAGAATGGTTGGAGGGTGGCTCTGACTGTCCTCGGAGAGAGGAGGAGAGGGCGAGTTTTACAATTTACAAGAAATGGGTGCTGGAGGAAAGACTGCCAAGCTCTGGGAGGAACCATGCAGAATGTCATGCCAACACCTGAGAAAATTAGTGAGATTGTGATATTATGCAATATTAATTTGGAAAGAGCTGAAGTTACCTAATCACTCTTTACAAGTAAAGACTGCATGCTTCCTATGAACTTTAAAAGTAGCTGGATTTACTGAGATGAGAATCAGCATTGTCCTCCTTTACTGCTTGTAGGTTATGTCTTTGAGTTGGGGATCTCAAATTTGTCAGTCCTTAAGACTTCTTCACCATATGTGCTGCAGCAAAAATGCAACGTATCATTAACTTTCCCTAACTATTTCTTGAGCACGCTGCTTTGTGACCTGAGCAGAAGATAAAGGGGTTGTAGTGCTTTATAATCCCTTCCCTTCTTTTTTCTACATGAGAATTCAGGGGTAGGTAGCAGTGATTTAGTCATTCTACTTAGAGGCTGCCAACAATAACTTCAGTTATCGCATTAAAATTTTCAAAATTCAGTATGAAACATCACAGTATGTCACAGAAAACACTAATGACCTACTGAGATAGTAGGATATGAAAATATATTATCATGATAGCTGTGTAGGTAACATGTACTGCTGTTGTATTTCTTGTGTTTTTTTCCTACCCAGCCTCTTAGAGTTTTCTTTAATCATCTTTTATTGTTTCCTAATTTAGTCTATAATCTCTGTGAAATAAATTGTTGTCAGGGAAAAGGTGTTTATATTGCACTGATGTGTTTGCGTTGCTCTTCTTGTTTCTTTTTCTTAGTAAGCTTTTTGTTTATGGTCTGTGAGCAAGTGATTAAAGCTGATAAGGGTGAAAAAAGGTTGTGTGGGTGAAGCTCGGGTTTGAGACGTTGGCAAATGGAATCTTTAAGTCTTGGCCATCTATTTACTCTTTGCATCTTATTGTCATAGACTTGCGAAAATTAATTGATTGGTCCCAGGTATAATTATCTCTTTTATAACACAGTTAGCCCTGTCTTAATCAAGAGGGTAACAAGTAGGGTAAGGGTTACTGGCTTTGAGTCTCTGAAATGCTTACAGACAAGGGCCAATAAGTGCTCGTTAGCTGAGAAGCAGTCTGAAGGTGTTTGCTCAATTCAGTTTTGGCATAAGCAGCTGCTCTTCAGTTTATTGGAGTTGATATGCATTGATCAGGACAGTTGTGAGCCTGGTGTACTCTCTTTGTTCCCTGGCACTGGCCAGGAGTGGTTGAATCTACGCCGTATAATTGATATTTCAGCCTCGATCTTAATTGAGCAGATCTGAAGGGCTGCTCAGCCATGCTATAGGAATCAATCAAAGCAGGAAGACTTGCAGGTCTTTGGCCTCTGTTTGCTTCTATACTTATCATAGAATCACAGAATGGTTTGGGTTGGAAAGGACCTTAGAGATCATCCAGTTCCCACCCCCCTGCCATGGGCAGGGACACCTCCCACCAGCCCAGGTTGCTCAAAGCCTCATCCAGCCTGGCCTTGAACCCCTCCAGGGATGGGGCATCCACAGCTTCTCTGGGCAACCTGGGCCACTGCCTCACCCCCCTCATAGTGAAAAATTTCTTCCTAGCCTCTTTTCAATTATTTGTTCCTCACGATTTATATGGGGCAAAAACACTAGGGTACCAAACCCTCCCCCGGACCCCATGGTTTGTGGTGGTTCACTTGAGACTGCTTGCAGTGGAGACTTACTGAATTAATGTGGATTTTTTCTCCCTTGACTACTTTTGCTTTTGAAGAAAGCCCTGTAACTTCAGTGTAGTCTGGAAAAAAATACGGGAAAAAAAATCTACATATGCTTTCATTTTAAATGCAGAGCACTACTAATGCTTTCCCAGTTTCTTTCATGCCCTGTAGCTACCACCAAGGGGGCAGTTCGCCTTGAGTGCATTCTGCTGAAGTAGAATAATCATGTCAAGGCAGTGAAATATAAATTTAATCTTAAATGAATAACAGTGTATTAGTATCCTGCACATCTGTTATATAGACCTGTTCAAAGAGACATCTGAAATTAAAAATATGTATGAGATGCCATGCAGAAATGGTATATGTTGTAGCCCATTCTTTACAGAGATGCTAAAGATACTGTGACAAATGTCTCGGGGGAAAGAAGGAAGAGAGACAGAGGAGTATTTTTAGAAGGAAATAGAAGGTTTATAGGCAAGCTGTAAAGCAGTGTTACGTTGCCTTCTGGTTTACTTTATGTTGCTACTTGCAAAACTGAGGAAATGTTTTTATAAAAGTCATTCACATATTTGCTGATGTGTAGCTGATTTTGGAGGAGGGTTTTTTTAGGATGTTAGTAAAATGTCTGAGAAGAGCTGCTGTTTTTTGGACAAGAGAGTTAGATTCACTCTTGCAGTATTTCCATTTGCATAAAGTGTGAAGGCAACTTTCGTTTGTGCTTTAAAGAGAGAAAGCACAAATATAATGTGTCTACCATGCTACATGCAGTTAGGTGTTTGGGGCTTTTTTTTGCGAGCTGTGCCCCACTTCTGTTGCTGGTGTAAGCAGGAGGAAGGGTAACGTTGAGGATGGTGGTCAGAACAGGTAACATGCAGTGTTAATCACATAAAATGCTCTTTCTGTGGCTGTATTGGTACCAATAAGGTTTTCTAACCTTTTCTGCTGTAAATGGAAACCATGGCTTTAACATACCCCTAGCAAACAGACTGTGTGTTACCAAGTTTTTACATCTGCCTGTGCGAACGAGCGTGTAAGCCACCTTGAGCTGTGGTCTGTCTGCAACAACCTCAATCAACCTCCAGCACTTCCCTGGTGTAGACTTCCTTTCCGTCCTCCTGTACCTCACCTTCTCCTCAGCAATGCTTCCGGAAAGCTTGTCACTTGGGAATGAAAACTGATGGGATCAGGTGAAGCTTTGCTTTCCAGCCGGCACACACTTGAGATCCTGATCCTGCAATATCACCAGCTGGCTTCAGATCGACAGGCAAGGCTTGATAGTGACTGCTGCTGTCTTGAGAAGGAGTCGTTGTCAATCTGTTTTGTGTATTGGAAGAGCAAGGGAAGAACACTGAGGGTGACAAATAAATGAGACTGTTAGTGACTGATGAGTAATGATAAACCGTCATAACGGCTTTATGGTTGTTTTTTATGCTTTCACAGCATTTATGCATCTTTTGTGAGATCTCTCAAGTCTACATAACTTTCAAACACTTTTTTTTAATGAAATGGTGGCTTTGTAGGAAAAGAGCAGGGTGTAGTAGGACAAAAGTGCTCTGCTTGCTGCTGTGGATGTGAGGGTCACCAGTAGAAAGGCACAGGGGAAGCTCGGTACACTGCTGCCTTTTCAGGGCTGCCCTTCAAACTACAGTCTCTAACTGAAGGCAGCATTGATGTCTTTCCGTACCACCCCATGAGGAACTGCTGTAGCTTTTCATCTTCAGAGAATTTCCTCCTGAGTTCCCAGGTGTGCATCAGGTGAGGACAGATAACTGCAGGCAGATACAGCGGGCACATTTTGCTTCTAACCTCCTTGCACACGCTGTGCGTGATTCTTGTAAATTTCCTGCGTCTCCTGCCTGCTCTCTCTGAGCAGGTGCCCACATTTGTAATTAACAGTCAGTTACTTCAGCAGTCAGCAAGCACAACTGGAACCTGAACAGTTTTGTTTTTTTTTTTTTTTTACTACAGGATGACCATCCTGAATATTTTCTTTATAAGCAGGTGTTGCATCATGTATGTGCTACTCCGGTTCCAGGTAATAAAGCTCACACGTCAGTCCGTGTAATCTAAGTGTGGTGTCTTCGGTCCAATTTCATGTTACAGCCTCTTTTCTCTGCTTCCATTAATTTCTCCCTAAAGGTTCAAATCAGGTAAAAAGTTCATTATTTCCTGGTAAATGCTGTTCTGTATCATACAGGAAATGGATAGTTTCCCCTCACTGGCAGCTCAGTTATTCCCTTGTGGATTTAGTATTACCCAATAGTACTTTAGTAGTGTGATGGGCTGAGTTATATGGGTTTTTACTTTGATGGGTTACAGTTTTAGGTGGACTGCCAACATTTTCCCAAGGAATGCAAAAAAAGTATTGAGAAATTGTACTTCAAAGTGGTTTGTACCTCAGCAAGATATCTTGAGACAAAGAAAAGTCACTTCTTCAGTTTAAGGCTGTTTTCTGGACTTAATATAAAAGACCCGCAGAGAAGACGGTGTGCATGAAAGCTTTGAAGAAAAGGTCACAGGAATTCTTTATAAGGACAAACATGAGGCAGGCTGCCTGTAGGTGTCATTACAAGCTGCCTTGTGTGTACCCGGAGGCCTCATCTTGGAAACAATTAAAGTGCAGACATGAGTAACTTTGTGTACCTGCCAAATCAATAAGACAAATGGAAATCTTTCAGCATTTGTAAGATCTTTTGTTTACAAGTTTCTCTTCAGCTGTAAGAACAAAACCATGTAAATGAAATGTGGGGAACTTGGCTAATAGAGGTTTGGTATTCTATTGCAAGACATTGAAGAGCTCTTTTATGCAATAGTTGTGCTTGTTTGTTTTGACCTGTAAATTGGATTATTTTGCAAAGTACATCAATGCCTGGACAAATAATTATAACTGTTTCTGTTTTCTGTTCCTTTCTGTTATATACTTTTTGGTTTTAAATTGACACTTCATTGGCTTTTTTGGGTTTAGAGAAAACATTGTCTTCCATGTTCATATGTGTTATAAACTGGGTGGTTTGCATATAATATCAGTGCATTAACTGAGAGGAAATAAACGAGTGGGCTCTGCTGGGAAATGAAATTAATCCATAATTACCTGGTTAATGGAGTTTATATATTGCACTGGGCACTGTAAACTGTCTCACAAGACACATATTTTATCTGGTTTATAGAATGCCCCTGCAGGAAGGTGAAAACAATTCTTTTGCTTTGTTTAAACGTCAGTGGATACTGAAGCATATGTACTTCAGGATAGATAGATAGACAGACAGACATAGTATTTTTTTTTCTCAGTAAAAAAAAATTGGGGCCAAGGTGAAAAACAGTAGTTATGTTCTTTAATGTAGTCTGTTTTAATTTGGTATGGTTTGGCTTTCTTTGTATTAATTATGAAATTATTTTGTTCTTCATATTGGCTAGTGTCTTGGGCTGGTTGCAATACTTGATCTTAATTTTATTTTATTTTGGTTTTCTTTTTTTTTTCTTTATTGTCCAGTATAGCAGGATTACAGTTACATACAAAAGCCCTATTAGAGGACACACATGGAACTGTACAAGCAATCTGCTGTTATCTCATGAGGAATAGCAAGGTGTTTCTCTCTCTTGTGGGTTTCTTCTTTATTAGCATCAGATTGTAGTTTGTGTGGCACACTGTGAAACAGGAGAAGTCCATCCCTGGAACAAACCAAATAATAGTGAGGGTGGTATGTTGCTTTATTTCTTCCTGCTTTTTTTCCCTTCAGAGAGAAGAAATTGTGCACTACTTTCTTCTGCCACCCTCTTCCAAAGAGTTCCTTTATTTTATCACTTTCAACCTGCTCTTTGTTCAGCCCATACCAAGATCCTCACTTGTTCTTATTCTCCAGTCTCCCCACTTGCCCCAGTCCAGCCCACTGTATTTCAATTAGCTTCTGATAGAAAACCTAATGTAAATATTTCCTCCTACTTGTCCTCAACCTCTTCCACGTCTTACTTGCCATAAGACAAGACTTCTTCCATGTCTTCTGTCTTAACTGAGGATGACCACGGCACCACTTTAGTGGCTTCTTTCACATTTACTGAGAGTCCTCTTAGACTGTGCTTAGACTTCTGCTTCTCCGATCATCCTACTCTTCCTCAAGTCCATCCTTCCTCTCCTTCGCTCAAAAACCTTTGATTTCCGATGACTACTTCTTAGCCAAAAGTTATAACCGATACTCTGTTCTCCGTATTTTAGACTTGCCAAGCACACGTGTTGAAACATTCTTCTTCAGATCTTGTCCTTTTTGGCATCAGTGGGTATTTGGCCTTTTTGTTTTTGACTTTCTGGTGTTTTCTTCAGTACAGAATGCCCTGGCTCTCTCACCAGCACACTGTTGGATGCCATCAGTCACGTCTGTGTCCTTTTCTTCTTCATTCACACCTCATTGAATTATCTTATCTGACTACATTAATCTGTCAAATAAAAGGTTAACTCAGAGCTCTCACAGTCTCCTCCAGACGTGTTTCATCTTGTTCAAACTAAATCTGAGTGCGTCCAGAGATGAACCCGCAATATAGTCACGTGTAATGTTGTTTATTGCTCTGGTATCAATCCAGCCTAGCTATACCTTGCAGTGTACCTCTGAAATTAATTGTGTGCACTGGTGTAGTTTCTTCTGGAATAAGTTACACCATTAGGATGCTACTGTATTTGGCTTCCTGATTTTTCACCCTCTCACAAAAGTGTTCCAGTAAAATGTCTTAGTTCTCAGTTCTTCTGAGTTATTCCTCTTTTCAGGTGCACATCTCATCACAGCAAGCGGTTCAAGCATCAACTGAGCCTGTAATAACGACCGTCTTGTTAAAGTTTACATATAGAAATATATCAATTAATCTTTCTTAAAATAAAACATACCAAATCTACAGAATTATTAATGGAAGTCAGATACCAAAACTGTTGTTGATAGTGTGCCATTGAGAATATTTTCAGGAACTGTTTTAAGACAATCCTTTAGTAAGCTGCAAAATCTTATTTCTGTGTGACGTAGTTCTTTTCATGTCGGAGAAATTATCTTTTGAAGGCTTCCCTTCCCTCCTCCAAGTTTGCATTGCTCAATGGAAATTAACTGCGACTGATGTTTCTTCTTATGGAAGCTTCCATATGTGGCATACAGGTGGATCTGCACAAAAACCATGCATCAGAATGCTGATTGCAACCACTGCAGGAGAGTAAATTATCAATGCAATAGTTTTTTCTCCATTGTCTGGGAAGTCTTCAGCTGTCATTTAACTGGGTGAAAATCACGTTCATACCAGGCTTTAGTCATACCAAATCTTTCTCTGAATGGATACGTTATTATGGAATTGAATAGGTAGTGGGTTATACAGCGTGGCATTGTTCCAAAGAAGTGTTTCAGTCCCTGTGTAATCAAGCTTATGAGTTTTGCTCTGTATTAATGGCAATACACACTTTGTAAAGGTCACAGGGATAGATAATTATTGAAAATTAAAAAATAAGTTATCTCATCCTACATCAGAACTGTTGATCACTGCAGGATAACTGAAGGTGACAGAAAAGACTCATCCACGCATTGGTGATATAAATTCCTGCTAACACCACTTTTCAAATGCAGTGATGATTCACTGGGGAAAATGGTCTTCTGTATCCTCTGGCAACCAGAAACAAAACATGTCTGTTCTTGTCTGGTGGCCTTCAAGAACACATCTGAAAAGTCATTTGTTTTCACAAGACAATCATGCAATGTTAGAAGCCCACTCCCACCCATGCTTCATAAAGAATTCTTCATAAAGAGTGATCAAGAAGTAGACCTGTAGAGTTGGTGTTATTAATCAAGAATTTATTCTAGCTCTTAGTTGAATTGTAGGGCATTTTTTCTGGTATGATATGAGTTGTTTCACATTCCATCTGTGGCTTTTTCATGCATGAAAAATAATACTGTATTTTATGGAAATTGCTCTTAAATATTTAATATACAATTGAAATCTGAGAGATGTGACTTTTTGTCTTCAGGATTTCTGAGATTCCTATAGCAACACAGTATCTTATTTTATTGCTTGACATATTGTTAAATTTTGTTCTTTAGTCTGACTGCTTAAGATAAAGAGATTTCATATTTTAGAAAAGATGTAAAAATATGGAACATTTCCTTTAAACATATCAAATGAGTGCTGTATCTTTGTGTAGGTAGCTGAAATTCGGTAAGTCAAATGCTTAAAGGCTCATGTCAAAATAAGCACAAAAGACAGGTTCTTTTTCTCAGACTTGTTTTTCAGCAATCGCACAATGTTCTTTTTCCTCCCAGCATCTAGCAATTGGTGCTATTTTTAGAAATTATTCTGATAATAATCACTCAGCAGACTTTAGGCTGAGTTGTTAAGAATACAGTACTCTTACCTGGAGAATTGCATGATGATGTACAGAAGGCTTTGGCCTTTTCAAATCTCCAGTTTCCCTATTTTGCTTTATAAATGTAAAGCATGAGAAAAAAATCAGGATTTATCCAGAAGAGGCACTTACTGCGCAGTTACAATTTGCATTGACAGAGTGATGGGTTTCTTCCAGTTTACAGTTTAGTTATATTTCACACTGGCAATTGTGTGAAAAGTTTTCATGTGGGAGGTTAGACCGGAACAGATGATTCATTGTGTATGTTTTTGTCCTAACTAACTGTGTAGTAGCTCCCTGCCTGGACAGTCCATAGGGGAGAAGATACTTTAGTGCTGGAGGAACCGGCTGACTTGGGCTCACAGGTTAACTTAGCTTTACTTATACAAATGCTGTAAGGTGAACGTTAATTTTGTGCACCCAAGAAACAGATTTAAATGAGAAGAGGCAGAAGCAAGCCCCGTTTCGTTTCTCTTGAAAAATATTTACATGATCATGAGAATTGAAATTTGTATTCATTTTAAACTATAAACCATTAATAATCTTTAGTTAAATTAGACTCTAGAAGAGATAATACTGCTCAAAATAGAAAATAAAGCTATCAATGCTATTTGGATGTTAATACTTTTTTACATTTTTCCACACTTAGTTTTTCCTTGTCTTTTTGTATTGGTTTTGATTTCATAATTTGAACTTTATTAATTGTGATTCACTACATCAGACCCCAATTACACATGACACTCCTTGCGGGCAGTACCCTTCGTCTGCCTGGAATGGCTTGCAAAACGGGAACATCAATCACTAAAATAGGTGACTGTTGAGTATAAGTCACTACTGTGTAAATCTGTTGAAGGCCCAGACTTGTCTTTTTGAAGATTGTCACTGTGACATCCTACATTCAAGGAGAAAATCCCCTTTCTAGCTAGAGTGGTTTCAAAATGTTCATTACTTTTGCCTGTCAGTGGAATGAGTGTGTTTTCAAAATAAATTGAGATTATTTACTTGTCTATGTAATACTTGGAAATAATGTGCATTTTTTGTTTTCGGGTGCTTAGGGTAGGTGAGGAGTCCATGTGGACACAGGACTTCAGGGATGCATTTGTAGGCATTTGGAATCCAGTACTGTTGCCTGTGGGATGAGAGGTATCTTCTGGGCCTCTGTCACTCGCTGAAGGGCAGTTTCCTTCTCCTTGGCTATGCTTCTTGCTTCTCAAGATTCCCCTGAAAAGAGTTTAACAATATCAATAGTTAAGGTTTATGATGACTTTCTTACTTTTACTACTGTGATGGGTTTACCCTCGGCTGGGAGCCAACCCGACACAAGCCGTTCATTCACCCTCCCCCATCCGAAGATGGGTGAGAGAATTAAAGGGGTAAAGGGAAAAAAGGACTCGTGAGATAAGAACAGTTTAATAACTAAACTGCAATGATATTGAGAATAATACTATATACAAATATACAAATGAGTGACACACAGTGACACTGCCCCCCCACCCGATGACTAAGGCTCAGCCTGTTCCCGGCCGATGATCCCGGAGCAGGGAGAGTCCCGAAACCGCACTCACGGAACGGAGAGAACAGTCCGAGCGTCCCAGACCAAGAACTGACCGGGGTGGGGGGAAAGGCCTTGGGAGAGCGACCACCTGGAGCGAGATGACCCAGAGCAAAAGAGATCCGGAACCAAAAGGGCCGATCTTCCAGAGGGTCCTCACCTCTATCCTGGGCATGACGGGTGTGTTATGGAATAGATTATTGGCCGCTCTGGGTCTCAATCCCGAACCTAAGATCAAATCCTGGGCTGGTCACTGGGGCTGTGCTCCCTCCCAGCTTCTCCTTTTTGCAGCCAGCCGGAGAAGCTGAAAGACCTTGGCAGCCACGTAAACATCACTTTTTATCAGCTTACTTCTGAGCACAAATCCCAAACACAGCCTTTTGCTAGCTGTTATGAAGAAAGTTAACTGTGACCCAGGACAACTATATATACTTAATACATGTATCTGACCTAGGTGCAGTTTGCATTTGGAGGGATAGTTCCATTCTGGCACAGCTGGATCAAAATGAATGAAAAATGGTGTAGTAATTTCCTATAAAATCCTTAAGATTTCAAGCCTGGATGGTTTTAGTTCCTGTTTTGCGAAGCTAGACATCTTATTTTCTAAAATAACACAATCTGACTTGCAGGCAATTAGCCTTAATTTTCACATGCTCCCAATATAAGCATTTACTACTGACACTTTAAAAGCAAAGTTCTTTTGTTTTAGGGAACTTGTGATAAACAGAAATAATAGTATTCATTGTTTTCTAGTTTGTGTGATGATGTAGAAATCCTCTGAAAGATACATACCTGCAAGTGGCTTTTCTACCCAGAGTATTCTCACCTAAATTAAAGTTTAGGTATCGGTCTATAATAACCTGCAGAAAGCATTCAGCAAGAATCCTGTAAAAGTCATCATTCTCCTTCAAGAAAACCATACTTAAATAATGAAGATTTTCTGTTGGATTTTTGTGAGCATCTGTTAAAAAGCTGCAGAATGGCATTTTTTTTTCTTGCTTACTCGATATGATACTCTCCAACTTCTTTGCAGCCAACAAACAAATGAAAAGTGATGTGCAAGTGATTTGTATTCACTGTTAATATATTGTCTTTAAGAGCCATCAGCAAAAGTTGCAAATTCTCCGTATTTTGAACAAGTGTATTAATATGTTTTTGTTTAATGTCCAGAACTCCTGGTACTGAACCCTGTGTCTCTGGCTATGACAAGGGTTAAAACTGCTTCTGGGCACCTATCCATCACCCTTCTAATACAGGAACCAATTAGACTTTATGCTCCTGAAGGACGAGCATAACTGAGGGAAAGAAATGGAGCTGTTAGACTAGAAAGAATTGAAACTTGACAACAGAATTTTCTTATGATTGTATGTGGACATTTTCCAGGCCCTTTGCAACATTCCAGTGTTGCAATGTTAACAAACAAACAGTTAGGAAGAAATTTTTAAAAGCCATGATCATGTTCACTGATTGAAGTAGAACTTCTGGGAGAAGAAGTATGTGGCCATTAATTGAAAGGTATAATAAAATAAATAGACATGGGTGATATTGATTTTAGCATTCCCTCAATATTGAGCTCTTCTGTTGAAAATGCAAAGTTCCACAAGTATGTTTTTGCATCTGCAGTGTATGTGCTAAAAGTTTCTTATGTTTGATCTGTTCATTTCCTGTATTCCAGTGCAAACTGTTTGCCAAAAACCATTCGTCTCCACTCTAGGAGCAGCATCCTTTCCGAGATTGTCCTTTGTATGCAATATCTGATGCAGACAAATAGAAAATTGTCCCAACTTGAAGAGGCATGAAAAAGCAGACTGATGACATTTTTGTATTGAATTTAGCACCCTTGAAGGGTTGGGAGCAGCAATAGGATAAGAGCCAGAGTACCAAAGGAGTTATGTGAGCCAGGCTTTTCAGCCCAGCTCAGTGTTTAGCACCTGCCATCACCTCTGTGGTGCTGAGGAGATGTGATGACAATGCCAAGAAAAACTTCTGGTTTTACTCTAACTGAGCCTACAGAGATTCTTGTAAGCAGTGGCAGCTGCTGAGAGCTAAAATTGTAGTGGTGCTTGCAAGGGGAAGGGAAAAGCAGCAGATAAAACGCCGTGGAGCCATGTAGAGAGATTGCCATCAGATAAGCTGCTTCATGGCACAACGTGAAAGTGAATAAATTCCCAGCCTGTAGCATGAGCCTGGGAGTTTGCTGACATGTCTCCTCATTTGCTTTGACTCTTGCTGATTTTTTTTGGTAGTAGTTCTACCAAAGCTATTTCAAGGAATGCTGATTTATCACATGGTGGTTGAGCCAGTACCTAAACCTTGCTTTGTAGAATTAACAAACTAGAAAATAAATGAATATATAAATACAATAGTGTAAATACATGTAACAATATCTCTTAAAAAAAAAAAAAACCAACCAGACAGTATTTTTTAAAGTGTTTTTCATTTGAAAAACTCTCTATATTTTATTGTAGTTAAATGAATGTGAAGGGTGTGTTCAATTTATCTTCCTGGTTTCTCTATTAATGTTGAAGGGTAGGAAGAAATTACAATCGTTTGTGTTCCTGGACATAATATAGATGAAAAATGAATATTTTATTGCTAATGGCTTTATAAAATGCTATTCAGAGATCTCAGTGAGTTTAATATATAATTCTATTGCAAAACATGAAAATGAAAGCAAAATGTTCAGCTGAGGGCTCTAAAAATACAATAATGCAATGCCTAAGTATTAGTACTGGCAACTTTTAACACCACCATTCCCTCGTAGGTTGCATCAGTTTCTTAAGCAATGCCCTGTGGCCTCCCCAGACTGTACAGAGCTTGGGGCTGAGAAGCTGTGTCTAAAGGGAGGTTCACTGTGGTGAAACCTGACATATTTTTCAGACATGCGGTGTTTCACCTGCTTTTCAGTAGCAGAGTGAATGGCTGATACATCACAACAACTACATTAAGAGATTTCTTCAGTCAATTTTTTGCTGTATGTTTTTATATAAAGGTATAAGTTTATAGTAATAAATATTTTCATAAATATA